>NW_027593320.1:0-34456 GCF_964213995.1 Mustelus asterias
GTTAGACTGCTGTACTCTGAGCTCAGGCTGCTACTGGTTCATTGCCAAACATTTTTTTTTGGGTGTACTCAATGTTTTGTTTAATTTCTGTGAAATTGAGAAGGCAAAACTGCAAAAAACATCAAGATTACTGAAGACATTTGTAACAAAAATTGATTCAGGCAATGTTGCCGATTCAAGGGCGTTAGAATGGAAGTCAGAAAATAACTCCTTCCCCCCTCCTCCCTCGAAGAGTAACAGATTGGTTCACATATCTTCCGTGAAGGTCCCAAAACAAAACTGGGGTCAGAGGCTAATCAGGCTGGGGGGGGGGGGTGGGGGGTGGGTGGGTGGTACAGACAAAAGGGGTTCAGGGTAGGGAGAGAAGGAGGGGTTGATAGACTTGGTGGCTGTTGGGGTGATGAATGAGGTGAGAGAGTGGGTAGATGGGGCTGGGGGATCTGCTGGAGGTGCTTGGTGTGAGTGGTTGAGGTGAATCCAATCGGTGCGTTAAGGGGACATTGGACAGTCTTTGGAGAGAGAATCGTCTGTCGGGGGGCGGGGGGGTTACGATGATCGATTTAAATGTGGAAAGGTGGGAGGAGGCTGGAGTGGATCATAAATCCGACAGGGAACAGCTGGGCCAAATGGCCAGTGTCAGGGCAGCATGTCCAACGTAATCCTGGAGTGGATTGGTTAGTGCGGTTAGAGTGACAAGTTCAGGTAAGGTATACGGTAAGTGGATGTGAGGGAGAGACACGGGAAGCGGGAGGGAGGGACACGGGGGGAGGGAGGGAGGGAGGGACACGGGAAGCGGGAGGGAGGGAAGGAAGGACACGGGGGGTGGGAGGGAGGGACACGGGGAGCGGGAGGGAAGGAGGGACACGGGAGGAGGGAGTGAGGGAAGGACACGGGAGAGGGAGGGACACGGGGAGCGGGTGGGAGGGACACGGGGAGCGGGAGGGAGGGACATCGGGAGTGGGAGGGAGTGGGGGACACGGGGAGTGGGGGACACGGGGAGTGGGAGGGAGTGGGGGACACAGGGAGTGGGAGGGAGGAAGGGACACGGGGAGCGGGAGGGAGGGAGGGACACGGGGAGCAGGAGGGAGGGAGGGAGGGACACGGGGAGCGGGAGGGAGGGAGGGACACGGGGGGAGGGAGGGAGGGACACAGGGAGCAGGAGGGAGGGACACGGGGAGCGGGAGGGAGGGAGGGACGTGGGGGGAGGGAGGGAGGGAGGGACACGGGGAGCGGGAGGGAGGGAGGGACACGGGGAGCGGGAGGGAGGGAGGGACACGGGGAGCGAGAGGGAGGGAGGGATACGGGGAGCGGGAGGGACATGGGGAGCGGGGGGGAGCGGGAGGGACACGGGGAGCGGGAGGGAGTGGGGACACGGGGAGCGGGAGGGAGTGGGGGACACGGGGAGCGGGAGGGAGTGGGGGACACGGAGGGAGGGACACGGGGAGCGGGAGGGAGGGAGGGACGTGGGGGGAGGGAGGGAGGGAGGGACACGGGGAGCGGGAGGGAGGGACACGCGGAGCGGGAGGGAGGGAGGGACACGGGGAGCAGGAAGGAGGGAGGGACACGGGGAGCGGGAGGGAGTGGGGGACACGCGGAGCGGGAGGGAGTGGGGGACATGGGGAGCGGGAGGGAGTGGGGGACATGGGGAGCGGGAGGGAGGGAGGGACACGGGGAGCGGGAGGGAGGGAGGGACACGGGGAGCGGGACGAAGGGAGGGACACAGGGAGCGGGAGGGAGGGACACGGGGAGAGGAGGGAGGGAGGGACACGGGGAGTGGGAGGGAGTGGGGGACACAGGGAGCGGGAGGTGGGAGGGACACGGGGAGAGGGAGGGATACGGGGAGCAGGAGGGTGGGAGGGACACGGGGAGTGGGAGGGTGGGAGGGACACGGGGAGCGGGAGGGTGGGAGGGACACGGGGAGAGGAGGGAGTGGGGGACACGGGGAGCGGGAGGGAGGGACACGGGGAGAGGGAAGGAGGGAGGGACACGGGGAGCGGGGGGGAAGGAGGGACACTGGGAGCGGGAGGGTGGGAGGGATTCGGGGAGAGGGATGGAGGGAGGGAGGGACACGGGAGCGGGAGGGAGGGAGGGACACGGGGAGTGGGTATGAATGTGGATACGGAGCATACAGTGGATCGAGGCCTATGATGGAGAGGTGTGATTGAAGAATGCTGTGTGTTGTTGGCCATGATGTGGAGATGCCGGCGTTGGACTGGGGTAAACGCAGTAAGAAGTCTCACAACACCAGGTTAAAGTCCAACCGGTTTATTTGGTAGCACGAGCTTTTGGAGCGCTGCCCCTTCATCACCTGATGAAGGAGCAGCACTCCGAAAGCTTGTGCTGCCAAATAAACCTGTTGGACTTTAACCTGGTGTTGTGAGACCTCTTACTGTGCATGTTGTTGGGTTTGAGGAGTATATTTAGGAGGTGTGTTTGAGGAGCCTGCGACGTGGGAGAGGCTGAGGGATATTCTGTATCGGTACGGTTGAGTGATATCGCCTTTGGTGTGATTTCGGGACATGGTGAGTTAGTGAGGGTTATTACTGAGAAACAGAAAGACTTGTTTCACTTTCTGATCTTGTAAAGGTTGTCTTGTGTGAGTTCTTGTTTCTTGTGTCGGTCTAGGTTAACCGCACGGCACTGCATTGGGCGGTCGCTGGAGGAAATGAAAACGCCGTGAAACTTTTACTGGAATTCAATGCAAATGTTGACATTGAGGACAAGGTATTTATGTTGGCGATCTGGTGTAGGTAGTTATTCACCTTTGTGTCTTTGCCCCAGATGTCCTGATCCAAGTGACTTGGTGATTTACAGCCTGTCTAATGGTGTCAGAGTGAAACAGAAGGCCATTTAGTCCCGTGATCCGGTTCTACCATTCAGCGGCATTGTCGCTTTGTCCAAGGTAGGGTGCGCCACCTCCAAGAGCTACTGGTCAACCTGCTGGACTAACAGGTCTTAGATCCACCAGGAGTGGCGGGCGCTTCTAAAATTGGTGCCAGTCCGGGATCAGCCGCCATGAATGGCGCCCCAGAATGCTGCCAAACCATGTCTGGCTCACTGAGCCCCAACAAGCAGGCCCTGGAAATGGCGGTAGGCACAAAGTGGGGGTCATTTATGTGGACAGAGTGGAGCCTTTCAGTAGGAGTGGTCTTCAAAGATGGCTGAGGGGTACCAAACCAGAGGCCCATCACTCCGAGTCTACAAGACTCCACTAAGGTCTCAGTGGAAAAAGGCCTTGAGATAGTTCTTACCAAGCCGTCTATTAGCCTCAATTGGCCTAAGGGCAGGAGAACGGTGCCAGCGGCACTGGGCTGGTGATGGACACACCACTATGCCCTAATATTACACCCCCCCCCCCCCCCCCCCCCCCGGCTCCACTCCTTTTCTCCACCCTCCAGCACGCTCCTGGGGCCAGAGAATTCCAGCCTATGTCTTTCGCTGTTCATCCAATTCTCTTACAGGTCAATAATTTACCTTCAGTTCCATAGGTTTGAACTTTGGCGAACAATCTCTGATGACACTCCATGAGGACATGGAAAGGTGTCCCTTGTCACTTGCTTTCGGCTGACCCTGACAGTGACCTCTGCCATCATATTGTGAATGCACCAGGGGATGTGTTGGTGCAGTGATATTCTCCACAGGGCTAGTAATCCAGAGATCCCCGAATCATGCTCTGGGGACCTGGGTTCAAATCCAGTGAAATCCAAATTCACAAAATACCTGGAACTAAAGTCCTGAGGCCCGTGAAATTATTGTCGATTGTCACAGAAACAGTCTGGTTCACTGATGTCCTTTAGGGAAGGAAATCTACCATCCTTACCTGGTCTGGCCTACATGTAACTCCATACGCGCAGCATTGTGGTTGATTCTTAAATGTCCTCTGGAATGGCCTAGCAAGCCACCCAGTTCATAGAGAGATAGAGGTTTACAGCATGGAAACAGGCCCTTCGGCCCAACTTGTCAATGCCACCCTTTTTTTAAAAACCCCTAAGCTAGTCCCAATTGCCCGCATTTGGCCCATATCCCTCTATACCCATCTTGCCCATGTAACTGTCTAAATGCTTTTTAAAAGACAAAATTGTACCCGCCTCTGGCAGCTCGTTCCAGACACTCGCCACCCTCTGTGTGAAAAAATTGCCCCTCTTGTATCTCTCCCCTCTCACCTTAAACCTATGCCCTCTAGTTTTAGACTTCCCTACCTTTGGGAAAAGATATTGACTATCCAGCTGATCTGTGCCCCTCATTATTTTATAGACCTCTATAAGATCACCCCTCAGCCTCCTATGCTCCAGAGAAAAAAGTCCCAGTCTATCCAGCCTCTCCTTATAACTCAAACCATCAAGTCCCGGTAGCATCCTAGTAAATCTTTTCTGCACTCTTTCTAGTTTAATAATATCCTTTCTATAATAGGGTGACCAGAACTGTACAAAGTTCAAGGGCAATTAGGAGTGGTTAATAAATCCTGGCCCAGGCGAAGACCACACGCCATGAATGAATTAAACGGCAGCTGTTGTTGAACTGGTTTTAATGTCAGTTGCTTGAAATTTTACCTCTGACTTCTCACAGCATCTGTCCCCAGTCGAGTGCCCGGAAAGTTAGGATCATACAGTGCAGAAGAGGCCCTTCAGCCCATCGGATCTGCACCGACATGTGTGAAATACCTGACCTTCCCCCTAATCCCATTGAACGGGATTAACCAGTTGTTGGGGAGTAACCCAGTGTGAGCTGCCGATTCCCCCGTGTTACTGCAATAATGTTCTGCCTGAGCAATGTTATCGACTGTTAGAAAGCAAGGGTTCAAATGATTTAGTAATATACGGCGCTGTGTCTTCAAACCAGGTCCTCTGCAGCCCGCGTTTCATGCAAAATTATTTCCTTCATTTGTAGTTTGGAATGACGCCGGCCCTGCTTGCTGCCTGGTTTGGTCATCTTAAACTATTACGGTCCCTGGTTACCGCTGGAGCAAAAGTTACTGTCACAAACTGGGTAATTTCCATAGGGCAAATACTGCACGAGGTGATGTATGAAAATGGAAGCAGCATCGGAACCATGTTCACAAGCAGATTCTTAACAGTGTTTACCAACTCAAACATTAGGAGGTTGAGGGGCGACCTGATAGAAGTCTACAAGATTATGAGAGGCATGGACAGAGTGGATAGTCAGAAGCTTTTTCCCAGGGTGGAAGAGTCAATTACTCGGGGGCACAGGTTTAAGGTGCGAGGGGCAAGGTTTAAAGGAGATGTACGAGGCAGAGTTTTTTACACAGAGGGTGGTGGATGCCTGGAACTCGCTGTCGGGGGAGGTAGTGGGAGCGGACACGGTAGTGACTTTTAAGGGGCGTCTGGACAAATACATGAATAGGGTGGGAATAGAGGGATATGGTTCCCGAAGGGTAAGGGATTTTAGATCAGTCGGGCAGCATGGTCGGTGCAGGCTTGGAGGGCCGAAGGGCCTGTTCCTGTGCTGTAATTTTCTTTGTTCTTTGTTCTTGTTCTTTGCTCTTTGTTCTTCTGCACTGTAGGGTTTCTATGATTTCTAAAGCAAGGGCGGCACGGTAGCACAGTGGTTGGCACTGCTGCTTCACAGCTCCAGGGTCCCGGGTTCGATTCCCGGCTCGGGTCACTGTCTGTGTGGAGTTTGCACATTCTCCTCGTGTCTGCGTGGGTTTCCTCCGGGTGCTCCGGTTTCCTCCCACAGTCCAAAGATGTGTGGGTTAGGTTGATTGGCCAGGTTAAAAATTGCCCCTTAGAGTCGGGTAAATATGTGGGGGTAGGGCCTGGGTGGGATTGTGGTCGGTGCAGACTTGATGGGCCGAATGGCCTCCTTCTGCACTGTAGGGATTCTATGATTTCTTGTTAGGGCAGCATGGCGGCACACTGGTCAGCACAGCGTCAGGGACCTGGGTTCAATTCCAGCCTCGGGTGACTGTGTGGAGTTTGCACATTCTCCCCGTGTCTGTGTGCGTTTCCGCCGAGTGCTCCGGTTTCCTCCCACAGTCCAAAGATGTGCAGGTTAGGTGAATTGGCCGTGCTAAATTACCCCTTAGTGGCAGGGGGATTCGTAGGGTAAATATGTGGGATTATGGAGATAGAACCTGGGTGCGATTGTGGTCAGTGCAGACTCGATGGGACGAATGGCCTCCTGGTCTGTAGGGATTCTATGATTAAACAGTAGCACCAGTCTGTCATCACTAGATAGTCCTACTTTCTATGAATTATGAGTGGACCAAATGAGTTCCTGAGCCCAATACAATGAGGGAACTAGATCGATATCAGTAGAGTTGCAGTCAGTAAAATAGGGTGCTGGGGGAGAGGGGTTACAGAGTGACAGTGTGAGGGAGCTGGATTAACATCAGTACAGATACAGTCAGTAACACAGGGTGCTGGGGAGAGAGGGGTTACTGAGTGACAGTGTGAGGGAGCTGGATTAACATCAGTAGAGATACAGTCAGTAACACAGGGTGCTGGGGGAGAGGGGTTACTGAGTGACAGTGTGAGGGAGCTGGGTTAACATCAGTACAGATACAGTCAGTAACACAGGGTGCTGGGGGAGAAGCGTTACTGAGTGACAGTGTGAGGGAGCTGGATTAACATCAGTACAGATACAGTCAGTAACACAGGGCGCTGGGGGGAGAGAGGGGTTACTGAGTGACAGTGTGAGGGAGCTGGATTAACATCAGTACAGATACAGTCAGTAACACAGGGTGCTGGGGGGGGAGGGGTTACTGAGTGACAGTGTGAGGGAGCTGGATTAACATCAGTACAGATACAGTCAGTAACACAGGGTGCTGGGGGGGAGGGGTTACTGAGTGACAGTGTGAGGGAGCTGGATTAACATCAGTACAGATACAGTCAGTAACACAGGGTGCTGGGGGGAGAGGGGTTACTGAGTGACAGTGTGAGGGAGCTGGATTAACATCAGTAGAGATACAGTCAGTAACACAGGGTGCTGGGGGGGAGGGGTTACTGAGTGACAGTGTGAGGGAGCTGGATTAACATCAGTAGAGATACAGTCAGTAACACAGGGTGCTGGGGGGAGAGGGGTTACTGAGTGACAGTGTGAGGGAGCTGGATTAACATCAGTAGGGATACAGTCAGTAACACAGGGTGCTGGGGGGAGAGGGGTTACTGAGTGACAGTGTGAGGGAGCTGGATTAACATCAGTACAGATACAGTCAGTAACACAGGGTGCTGGGGGAGAGGCGTTACTGAGTGACAGTGTGAGGGAGCTGGATTAACATCAGTACAGATACAGTCAGTAACACAGGGTGCTGGGGGAGAGGGGTTACTGAGAGACAGTGTGAGGGAGCTGGATTAACATCAGGAGAGATACAGTCAGTAACACAGGGTGCTGGGGGAGAGGGGTTACTGAGTGACAGTGTGAGAGCTGGATTAACATCAGGAGAGATACAGTCAGTAACACAGGGTGCTGGGGGGAGAGGGGTTACTGAGTGACAGTGTGAGGGAGCTGGATTAACATCAGTACAGATACAGTCAGTAACACAGGGCGCTGGGGAGAGAGGGGTTACTGAGTGACAGTGTGAGGGAGCTGGATTAACATCAGTACAGATACAGTCAGTAACACAGGGTGCTGGGGGGAGAGGGGTTACTGAGTGACAGTGTGAGGGAGCTGGATTAACATCAGTACAGATACAGTCAGTAACACAGGGTGCTGGGGGGAGAGGGGTTACTGAGTGACAGTGTGAGGGAGCTGGATTAACATCAGTACAGATACAGTCAGTAACACAGGGTGCTGGGGGGAGAGGGGTTACTGAGTGACAGTGTGAGGGAGCTGGATTAACATCAGAACAGATACAGTCAGTAACACAGGGTGCTGGGGGAGAGGGGTTACTGAGTGACAGTGTGAGGGAGCTGGATTAACATCAGTACAGATACAGTCAGTAACACAGGGTGCTGGGGGGAGAGGGGTTACTGAGTGACAGTGTGAGGGAGCTGGATTAACATCAGTACAGATACAGTCAGTAACACAGGGTGCTGGGGGAGAGGGGTTACTGAGTGACAGTGTGAGAGAGCTGGATTAACATCAGTAGGGATACAGTCAGTTACACAGGGTGCTGGGGGTACAGGGGTTACTGAGTGACAGTGTGAGGGAGCTGGATTAACATCAGTACAGATACAGTCAGTAACACAGGGTGCTGGGGGGAGAGGGGTTACTGAGTGACAGTGTGAGGGAGCTGGATTAACATCAGTACAGATACAGTCAGTAACACAGGGTGCTGGGGGGAGAGGGGTTACTGAGTGACAGTGTGAGGGAGCTGGATTAACATCAGGAGAGATACAGTCAGTAACACAGGGTGCTGGGGGGAGAGGGGTTACTGAGTGACAGTGTGAGGGAGCTGGATTAACATCAGTAGGGATACAGTCAGTAACACAGGGTGCTGGGGGGAGAGGGGTTACTGAGTGACAGTGTGAGGGAGCTGGATTAACATCAGTACAGATACAGTCAGTAACACAGGGTGCTGGGGGGAGAGGGGTTACTGAGTGACAGTGTGAGGGAGCTGGATTAACATCAGTACAGATACAGTCAGTTACACAGGGTGCTGGGGGAGAGGGGTTACTGAGTGACAGTGTGAGGGAGCTGGATTAACATCAGTACAGATACAGTCAGTAACACAGGGTGCTGGGGGAGAAGCGTTACTGAGTGACAGTGTGAGGGAGCTGGATTAACATCAGTACAGATACAGTCAGTAACACAGGGTGCTGGGGGGAGAGGGGTTACTGAGTGACAGTGTGAGGGAGCTGGATTAACATCAGTACAGATACAGTCAGTAACACAGGGCGCTGGGGGGGGAGGGGTTACTGAGTGACAGTGTGAGGGAGCTGGATTAACATCAGGAGAGATACAGTCAGTAACACAGGCGTAGAGTTGGGAAGTGTTTTATGTATGTTTATCTGTTTGGATTATTTTTCCTATCTGTTCAGATTGGACAAAACCTGCACCACTGTGCTGCACAGCAGGGACATGTGGACATTATCCACTATATAATGGATGACTTGGAGGAAGTCCCACTGGACAGGCCGGACCAGGTGAGAGCCACATCAGACATTCACAGTGTTTGCCCTGCTACTCATTAACCTGTAAATCCTCTAATATTGTTACACTCTCTTGGGTAGTCTCTTGGGGAAGTAGTTTAAACCCTCCCCAATAACACTAGCAAACCTCCCTGCAAGTATATTGGTCCCCTTTTCTTCAGGTGTAACCCGTCTCTCTTGTAATTCAATAAAAAATATCTGGAATTAAGAATCTACTGATGACCCATTGTCGGAAAAGCCCATCTGGTTCCCTTTAGGGAAGGAAATCTGCCGTCCTTACCCCGGTCTGGCCTACATGTGACTCCAGAGCCACAGCAATGTGGTTGACTCTCAAGTGTCCTCAGGGACGGGCAATAAATGCTGGATCATGCCAGCGACAGTGCAGAAAGAGGCCATTCAGCCCATCATGTCTGCGTCAGCCAAAGAAGCAGAGAACAGAAACTAGCTGCTCATTTTAATCCCATTTTCCAGCACCTGGATTGTAGGCTTGCAGCTTCCAGCTCTTCAGATGTCGATCCAGGAACCTTTTGAATGTTTACTGAGTGTTTTTTTAAAATTCATTCATGAGATGTGGGCGTCGCTGGCATGATCCAGCATTTATTGCCCGTCCCTGAGGACACTTGAGAGTCAACCACATTGCTGTGGCTCTGGAGTCACATGTAGGCCAGACCGGGGTAAGGACGGCAGATTTCCTTCCCTAAAGGGAACCAGATGGGCTTTTCCGACAATGGGTCATCAGTAGATTCTTAATTCCAGATATTTTTTATTGAATTACAAGAGAGACGGGTTACACCTGAAGAAAAGGGGACCAATATACTTGCAGGGAGGTTTGCGAGTGTTATTGGGGAGCGTTTAAACTAGATTTGCAGGGGGATGGGAACCAGAGTGCCAGAGCAGATAGTGGAGCGGGGGTGAAAATAAATGATGTTAATAATTCATGCAAAATCACAAATGGAAGGGTAGAGTGTGGTGGTAATAATCTTCTGAGGTGTGTCTATTTCAATGCCAGGAGTATTGTGGGGAAGGCAGACGAGCTGAGGGCGTGGATTGACACATGGAAATATGACATTATAGCCATTAGTGAAACTTGGCTACAGGAGGGGCAGGACTGGCAGCTCAATGTTCCAGGGTTCCGATGTTTCAGACGTGATAGAGGCAGAGGGATGAAGGGTGGGGGGGTGGCATTGCTAGTCAGGGAAAATGTTACAGCAGTGCTCAGGCAGGACAGATTAGAGGGCTTGTCTACCGAGGCCATATGGGTGGAGCTGAGAAACAGGAAAGGTATGACCACATTAATGGGGTTGTATTATAGACCACCCAATAGTCAGCGAGAATTGGAGGAGCAAATCTGCAGAGAGATAGCAGACAACTGCAGGAAACATAAAGTTGTGATAGTAGGGGATTTTAATTTTCCACAAAGAGATTGGGACTCCCATACTGTTAAAGGTCTAGACGGGTTAGAGTTTGTAAAAGGTGTTCAGGAAAATTTTCTAAATCAATATATAGAGGTACCAATTAGAGAGGATGCAATATTAGATCTCCTATTAGGAAACGAGTTAGGACAAGTGACGGAAGTGTGTGTAGGGGAACACTTTGGTTCCAGTGATCATAACGCCAGTAGTTTCAACTTGATCATGGATAAAGATAGATCTGGTCCTCGGGTTGAGGTTCTAAACTGGAAAAAGGCCAAATTTGAAGAAATGAGAAAGGATCTAAAAAGCGTGGATTGGGACAGGCTGTTCTCTGGCAAGGATGTGATTGGTAAGTGGGAGGCCTTCAAAGGAGAAATTTTGAGAGTGCAGAGTTTGTATGTTCCTGTCAGGATTAAAGGCAAAGTGAATAAGAATAAGGAACCTTGGTTCTCGAGGGATATTGGAACTCTGATAAAGAAGAGAGATGTATGACATGTATAGGCAACAGGGAGCAAATAAGATGCTTGAGGAGTATAAAAAGTGCAAGAAACTACTTAAGAAAGAAATCAGGAGGGTTAAAAGACGACATGAGGTTGCTTTGGCAGACAAGGTGAAGGATAATCCTAAGAGCTTCTACAGGTATATTAAGAGCAAAAGGATAGTAAGGGATAAAATTGGTCCTCTTGAAGATCAGTGGTCGGCTATGTATGGAACCAAAAGAATGGGGGAGATATTAAATGGGTTTTTTGCATCCGTATTTACTAAGGAAACTGGCATGGAGTCTATGGAAATAAGGCAAACAAGTAGGGAGGTCATGGAACCTATACAGATGAAAGGGGAGGAGGTGCTTGCTGTCTTGAGGCAAATCAGAGTAGATAAATTCCCAGGACTGGACAGGGTATTCCCTCGGACCTTGAAGGAGACTCGTGTTGAAATTGCAGGGGCCCTGGCAGATATATTTAAAATGTCGCTATCCACGGGTGAGGTGCCGGATGATTGGAGGATAGCTCATGTTGTTCCGTTGTTTAAAAAAGGCTCAAAAAGTAATGCGGGAAATTATAGGCCGATAAGTTTGACGTCAGTAGTAGGTAAATTATTGGAAGGAGCACTAAGAGATAGGATCTACAAATATTTGGATAGACAGGGACTTATTAGGGAGAGTCAACATGGCTTTGTGCGTGGTAGGTCATGTTTAACCAATCTATTAGAGTTTTTTGAGGAGGTTACCAGGAAAGTGGATGAAGGGAAGGCAGTGGATGTTGTCTACATGGACTTCAGTAAGGCCTTTGACAAGGTCCCTCATGGGAGGTTAGTTAGGAAGGTTCAGTCGCTAGGTATACATGGAGAGGTAGTAAATTGGATTAGACATTGGCTCAATGGAAGAAGCCAGAGAGTGGTAGTGGAGGATTGCTTCTCTGAGTGGAGGCCTGTGACTAGTGGTGTGCCGCAGGGATTGGTGTTGGGTCCATTGTTGTTTGTCATCTATATCAATGATCTGGACGATAATGTGGTAAATTGGATCAGCAAATTTGCTGATGATACAAAGATTGGAGGTGTAGTGGACAATGAGGAAGGTTTCCAAAGCTTGCAGAGGGATTTGGACCAGCTAGAAAAATGGGCTGAAAAATGGCAGATGGAGTTTAATGCAGACAAGTGTGAGGTATTGCACTTTGGAAGGACAAACCAAGGTAGAACATACAAGGTAAATGGTAGGACACTGAAGAGTGCAGTAGAACAGAGGGATCTGGGAATACAGATACATAATTCCCTAAAAGTGACGTCACTGGTAGATAGGGTCGTAAAGAGTGCTTTTGGTACATTGGCCTTTATAAATCAAAGTATTGAGTATAAGAGTTGGAATGTTATGGTGAGGTTGTATAAGACATTGATGAGGCCGAATTTAGAGTATTGTGTGCAGTTTTGGTCACCTAATTACAGGAAGGATATTAATAAGGTTGAAAGAGTGCTGAGAAGGTTTACAAGGATGTTGCCGGGACTTGAGAAGCTGAGTTACAGAGAAAGGTTGAATAGGTTGGGACTTTATTCCCTGGAGCGTAGAAGAATGAGGGGAGATTTGACAGAGGTGTATAAGATTTTGATGGGTATAGATAGAGTGAATGCAAGCAGGCTTTTTCCGCTGAGGCTAGGGGAGAAAAAAGCTAGAGGACATGGGTTAAGGGTGAAAGGAGAAAAGTTTAAAGGGAATATTAGGGGGGGCTTCTTCACGCAGAGAGTGGTGGGAGTGTGGAATGAGCTGCCAGATGAAGTGGTGAATGCGGGGTCACTTTTAACATTTAAGAAAAACTTGGACAGGTTCATGGCTGAGAGGGGTGTGGAGGGATATGGTCCAAGTGCAGGTCAGTGGGACTGGGCAGAAAAATGGTCCGGCACAGACAAGAAGGGCCAAAAGGCCTGTTTCTGTGCTGTAATGTTCTATGGTTCTATGGTTCTAATTCAGGTTTCACCATTTGCCATGGTGGGATTTGAACCCTGGTTCCCAGACCAGTACCCTGGGTGTCTGGATTATTAGTCCAGCCTCTACCACCAATTTAGGCAGTGAATTCCAGATTCCCACCACCCTCTGGGGGAAAAAGATTTTCCTTATGTTAATACTAAAGTATACAGAGGAGGAATTAAGTTCCATTACTTGCAGTGTTAATGTAAGCCTACTTGTGACACTAATAAATAAACTTTAAACTTTAAAACATTAGAGATGTAGTGTCAGACAAACTAATCGGGCTAAAAGCAAGTAAGTCCCCCGGCCCTGATGGCTCGCATCCTAGGATCCTAAAACAAGTAGCTTAGAATCATAGAATCCATGCAGTGCAGAAGGAAGCCATTCGGCCCATCGAGTCTGCACCAACCACCATCCAACCCAGGCCCTATTCCCACAACCCCATGCATTTACCTTAGCTAGCCCTCCTGACACGAAGGGGCAATTTAGCATGGCCAATCTACCTAACCTTTCTTTGGACTGTGGGAGGAAACCGGAGCACCCGGAGGAAACCCACGCAGACACGGGGAGAACGTGTAAACTCCAGACAGACAGCGACCCAAGCCGGGTCTACAGAGATAGTGGATGCATTGGTTGTAATTTTCCAAAAATCCTTGGATTCTGGAGAAGTACCGGAGGATTGGAAAACTACCAATGTGACAGCCCTATTGAAAAAGGGAGGGAAGCGGAAAATGGGTAACTATCGGCTGATTTGTCTAACATCTAATATTGGAATCAATTATTAAGGAAATAACAGCAGCACATTTGGAAAATCATAATCTAATCAAGCAGCATGGCTTCATGAAAGGGAAATTGTGTCTGACTAATTTATTGGAGTTCTTTGAGGAAGTCTCAACCAGAGTGGGTAGAGGGGAACCAGTAGATGTGTTGTATTTGGATGTGTTGTATTTGGACTTCCAGAAGACCGTTCGACAATGTACCTCACAAAAAGTTAAGCCATGAGATAAGAGCCCATGGTGTGGGAGGCAGTACGTTGGCACGGATAGAGAGTTGGCTAATGGGCAGGAAACAAGGAGTGGGGAGAAGGGGTTCATTAACAGGTTAGACAACCTGTAACCAGTGGGCTTTCCGCACGGATCAGTGCTGGGACTGCAACTATCTACAAGATATAGAAATAACTGGAAGAACAAAGCTGTAGCAAATGGACCACTTGCTGATCACAAATAAGGAGGCCCCTCTCTAGTCTTGCTCTTCTCTCAAACTCCTGTATTTAGACACATCTAAATTTCATCTCCAGAATTGTTTGTTTTTTATTTATATCGCCCTGCTCCTCAGAATCTCCCTCCCTTCACCATCAAATGCCCTCCCCTTCCCATTTGCAGGGGGCAGGTACATTCTACCATGCCCGGGATACTTGAGTAGTTCGATTCGGGGCAGAAAATGACTGTGTGCTTGACTCAGTTACCTGACATTTTTGTCCTTCAGAATGGAAAGACGCCTCTATTACTGGCCGCAGAGAATGGCCAGTTGCCTGTGATAATGCATCTTCGTTCCCTCGACTGTGACCATCAGATTAAAGACAAGGTATTTCCTGTATGGGCACAACACCTTATTGAGTAGGTGCTGGTCTGAGAATGACTCTGCTTCATTGATGATAACATGTGTCCAATTCTTGATTTGGGAAATGAACCTGGGCAGGTGTCAGATCTCTCAGTGGGAGAGCATTTTGGAGATAGTGATCATAATTCTATCTCCTTTACAATAGCATTGGAGAGAGATAGGATCAGACAAGTTAGAAAAGTGTTTAATTGGAGTAAGGGGAATTATGAGGCCATCAGGCAGGAAATTGGAGGCTTAAATTGGAAAGAGGTTTTCTCAGGGAAATGTACGGAAGAAATGTGGCAACTTTTCAGGGAATATTTGTCTGGAGTTCCGCATAGCAACCTTCCAATGAGACAGGGAAGTTATGGTAGGTGACAGGAACCGTGGTATACAAAGGCTGTAATGAATCTAGTCAAGAAGAAAAGAAAAGCTTACAAAAGGTTCAGGGAGCTAGGTGATGTTAGAGATCTTGAAGAGTATACGGCTAATAGGAAAGATCTTAAGAAGGAAATTAGGAGAGCCAGAAGGGGTCATGAGAAGGCCTTGGCAGGCAGGATTAAGGAAAACCCCAAGGCATTCTACAAGTATGTGAAGAGCAAGAGGATAACACATGAAAGAATAGGACCTATCAAGTGTGACAGTGGGAAAGTTTGTATGGAACCGGAAGAAATAGCAGAGGTACTTAATGAATACTTTACTTCAGTATTCACTATGGAAAAGGATCTTGGTGGTTGGAGTGCAGACTTGCAGCGGACTGAAAAGCTTGAGCATGTAGATATTAAGAAAGATGATGTGTTGGAACTTTTGAAAAGCATAAAGTTAGATAAGTCGCCAGGACCGGATGAGATGTACCCCAGGCTACTGTGGGAGGCGAGGGAGGAGATTGCTGAGCCTCTGGTGATGATCTTTGCATCGTCAATGGAGACGGGAGAGGTTCCGGAGGATTGGAGGATTGCGGATGTTGTTCCTTTATTCAAGAAAGGGAGTAGAGATAGCCCTGGAAATTACAGACCAGTGAGTCTAACCTCAGTGGTTGGTAAGTTGATGGAAAAGATCCTGAGAGGCAGGATTTATGAACATTTGGAGAGGTATAATATGATTAAGAATAGTCAGCATGGCTTTGTCAAAGGCAGATCATGCCTTACAAGCCTGATTGAATTTTTTGAGGATGTGACTAAACACATTGATGAAGGAAGAGCAGTAGATGTAGTTTATATGGAGGTGGATGGGGGCAAGGCAGTGGACGTGGTATATATGGATTTTAGTAAGGCGTTTGATAAGGTTCACCATGGTAGGCTTCTGCAGAAAATGCAGATGTATGGGATTGGGGGTGATCTAGGAAATTGGATCAGGAATTGGCTAGCGGATAGGAAACAGAGGGTGGTGGTTGATAGTAAATATTCATCATGGAGTGCGGTTACAAGTGGTGTACCTCAGGGATCTGTTTTGGGGCCACTGCTGTTTGTAATATTTATTAATGATCTGGATGAGGGTATAGTTGGGTGGATTAGCAAATTTGCTGATGACACCAAAGTCGGTGGTGTGGTAGACAGTGAGGAAGGGTGTCGTAGTTTGCAGGAAGACTTAGACAGGTTGCAAAGTTGGGCCGAGAGGTGGCGGATGGAGTTTAATGCGGAGAAGTGTGAGGTAATTCACTTTGGTAGGAATAACAGATGTGTTGAGTATAGGGCTAACGGGAGGACTTTGAATAGTGTGGAGGAGCAGAGGGATCTAGGTGTATGTGTGCATAGATCCCTGAAAGTTGGGAATCAAGTAGATAAGGTTGTTAAGAAGGCATATGGTGTCTTGGCGTTTATTGGTAGGGGGATTGAATTTAGGAGTCGTAGCGTTATGTTGCAACTGTACACAACTCTGGTGCGGCCGCACTTGGAGTACTGTGTGCAGTTCTGGTCCCCACATTACAGGAAGGATGTGGAGGCTTTGGAGAGGGTGCAGAGGAGGTTTACCAGGATGTTGCCTGGTATGGAGGGGAGATCCTATGAGGAGAGGCTGAGGGATTTGGGATTGTTTTCGCTGGAAAGGCGGCGGCTAAGAGGGGATCTTATTGAAACATATAAGATGATTAGAGGTTTAGATAGGGTGGATAGTGATAGCCTTTTTCCTCTGATGGAGAAATCCAGCACGAGGGGGCATGGCTTTAAATTGAGGGGGGGTAGTTATAGAACCGATGTCAGGGGTAGGTTCTTTACCCAGAGGGTGGTGAGGGATTGGAATGCCCTGCCAGCATCAGTAGTAAATGCGCCTAGTTTGGGGGCGTTTAAGAGATCCGTAGATAGGTTCATGGACGAAAAGAAATTGGTTTAGGTTGGAGGGTCACAGTTTTTTTTTTTAACTGGTCGGTGCAACATCGTGGGCCGAAGGGCCTGTTCTGCGCTGTAATGTTCTATGTTCAGCAAGGCATTTGATAAGGTGCCCCATGCAAGGCTTATTGAGAAAGTGAGGGGGCATGGGATCCAAGGGGACATTGCTTTGTGGATCCAGAACTGGCTTGCCCACGGAAGGCAAAGAGTGGTTATAGATGGGTCATATTCTGCATGGAGGTCGGTCACCAGTGGAGTGCCCCAGGGATCTGTTCTGGCACCCTTACTCTTTGTGATTTTTATAAATGACCTGGATGAGGAAGTGGAGGGATGGGTTGGTAAGTTTGCTGATGACACAAAGGTTGGAGGTGTTGTGGATAGAACATAGAACATAGAACTGTACAGCACAGAACAGGCCCTTCGGCCCACGATGTTGTGCCGAGCTTTATCTGAAACCAAGATCAAGCTATCCCACTCCCTATCATCCTGGTGCGCTCCATGTGCCTATCCAATAACCGCTTAAATGTTCCTAAAGTGTCTGACTCCACTATCACTGCAGGCAGTCCATTCCACACCCCAACCACTCTCTGCGTAAAGAACCTACCTCTGATATCCTTCCTATATCTCCCACCACGAACCCTATAGTTATGCCCCCTTGTAATAGCTCCATCCACCCGAGGAAATAGTCTTTGAACGTTCACTCTATTTATCCCCTTCATCATTTTATAAACCTCTATTAAGTCTCCCCTCAGCCTCCTCCGCTCCAGAGAGAACAGCCCTAGCTCCCTCAACCTTTCCTCATAAGACCTACCCTCCAAACCAGGCAGCATCCTGGTAAATCTCCTCTGCACTCTTTCCAGCGCTTCCACATCCTTCTTATAGTGAGGTGATCAGAACTGCACACAATATTCCAAATGTGGTCTCACCAAGGTCCTGTACAGTTGCAGCATAACCCCACGGCTCTTAAACTCCAACCCCCTGTTAATAAAAGCTAACACACTATAGGCCTTCTTCACAGCTCTATCCACTTGAGTGGCAACCTTTAGAGATCTGTGGATATGGACCCCAAGTTCTCTCTGTTCCTCCACAGTCTTCAGAACCCTACCTTTGACATTGTAATCCACATTTAAATTAGTCCTACCAAAATGAATCACCTCACATTTATCAGGATTAAACTCCACTTGCCATTTTTCCGCCCAGCTTTGCATCCTATCTATGTCTCTTTGCAGCCTACAACAGCCCTCCACCTCATCCACTACTCCACCAATCTTGGTGTCATCAGCAAATTTACTGATCCACCCTTCAGCCCCCTCCTCTAAGTCCTTAATAAAAATCACAAAGAGCAGAGGACCAAGCACTGATCCCTGCGGCACTCCGCTAGTAACCTGCCTCCAATCCGAAAATTTTCCATCCGCCACCACCCTCTGTCTTCGGTCAGACAGCCAGTTACCTATCCAATCGGCCAACTTTCCCTCTATCCCACACCTCCTCACTTTCATCATAAGCTGACCATGGGGGACCTTATCAAACGCCTTACTAAAATCCATGTATATGACATCAACTGCCCTACCTTCATCAACACACTTAGTTACCTCCTCAAAAAATTCTATCAAATTTGTGAGGCACGACTTGCTCTTCACGAATCCGTGCTGACTATCCCGGATTAATCCGCATCTTACTAAATGGTTGTAAATCCCATCTCTAAGGACCTTTTCCATCAATTTACCAACCACCGAAGTAAGACTAACCGGTCTATAATTACCAGGGTCATTTCTATTCCCTTTCTTAAACAGAGGAACAACATTCGCCATTCTCCAGTCCTCTGGCACCATCCCCGTGGACAGCGAGGACCCAAAGATCAAAGCCAAAGGCTCTGCAACCTCATCCCTTGCCTCCCAAAGAATCCTAGGATACATTTCATCAGGCCCAGGGGACTTATCGACCTTCAGTTTATTCAAAACTGTCAGGACATCCTCCCTCCGAACATCTATTTCCTCCAGCCGATTAGCCTGTAACACCTCTTCCTCAAAAACATGGCCCCTCTCCTTGGTGAACACTGAAGAAAAGTATTCATTCATCACCTCGCCTATCTCTACTGACTCCATACACAAGTTCCCACTACTGTCCTTGACCGGCCCTAACCTCCCCCTGGTCATTCTTTTATTCCTCACATAAGAGTAAAAAGCCTTGGGGTTTTCCTTGATCCGACCCACCAAGGACTTCTCGTGTCCCCTCCTAGCTCTCCTAAGCCCCTTTTTCAGCTCATTCCTTGCTAACTTGTAACCCTCAAACGAGCCATCTGAACCTTGTTTCCTCATCCCTACATAAGCTTCCCTCTTCCTTTTCACAAGACATTCCACCTCTTTCGTGAACCATGGTTCCCTCACTCGGCCATTTCCTCCCTGCCTGACAGGGACATACCTATCAAGGACATCCAGTATTTGTTCCTTGAAAAAGTTCCACTTTTCATTAGTTCCTTTCTCTGACAGTTTCTGTTCCCAACTTATGCCCCCTAATTCTTGCCTAATCACATCATAATTACCTCTCCCCCAATTGTAAACCTTGCCCTGCCTTATGGCCCTATCCCTCTCCATTGCAATAACAAAAGACACCGAATTGTGGTCACTATCTCCAAAGTGCTCTCCCACAACCAAATCTAACACTTGGCCCGGTTCATTTCCCAGTACCAAATCTAATGTGGCCTCACCTCTTGTCGGCCTATCCACATATTGTGTCAGGAAACCCTCCTGCACACACTGCACAAAAACTGCCCCATCCAAACTATTTGACCTAAACTCAATTCCTCGATTGATGAAGGCCAGGTCAGACCACACTTGGAGTACTGTGCCCAGTTCTGGTCGCCTCATTCCAGGAAGGATGTGGAAGCCATAGAAAGGGTGCAGAGGAGATTTACAAGGATGTTGCCTGGGTTGAGGAGCATGCCTTATGAGGATAGGTTGAGTGAACTATTTGATTCCAATCAATATTTGGAAAGTTAAAGTCCCCCATGACAACTACCCTGTGACCCCCACACATATCCATAATCTGCTTAGCAATTTCTTCCTCCACATCTCTCTTACTATTTGGGGGCCTATAGTAAACTCCTAACAACGTGACCGCTCCTTTCCTATTTCTAACCTCAGCCCATATTACCTCAGTGTGCAGATCCCCCTCGAAGTGCCTTTCCGCAGCCGTTAAACTATCTTTGATTAACAATGCCACTCCTCCACCTCTTTTACCAGCTTCCCTACACTTAGTGAAACATCTATACCCCGGAACGTCCAACAACCATTCCTGTCCTTGTTCTACCCACGTCTCCGTAATGGCCACAACATCGTAGTCCCAAGTACCAATCCACGCCCCAAGTTCATCTACCTTGTTCCGGATGCTCCTTGCATTGAAGTAGACACACTTCAACCCACCTTCCTGTCTACCGGTACCCACCCTTGACCCTGATACCTTCCCCAATACCTCACCACCCTCACTGACTTCTGGACTACAACTCCTTTTCCCACTCCCCTGACAAATTAGTTTAAACCCCCCTGAAGAGCCGTAACAAATTTCCCTCCTAGGATATTGGTGCCCCTCTGGTTCAGGTGCACCCCGTCCTGTTTGTACAGGTCCCACCTTCCCCAGAATGTGTTGCAATTATCCACGTATCTGAAGCCCTCCCTCCTACACCATCCCTGCAACCACATATTTAACTGCACTCTCTCCCTGTTCCTCAACTCGCTATCACGTGGCACCGGCAACGTACCAGAGATGACCACATGTTTTGTCTTGGCTCTCAGCTTCCAGCCCAGCTCCAGAAATTCCTGCTTTAAATCCCCGTCCCTTCTCTTACCTATGTCATTGGTACCAATGTGTACCACGACTTGTGACTGTTTCCCCTCCCCCTTCAGAATCCGGAAAACACGGTCTGAGACGTCACGGACCTTGGCATCCGGTAGGCAACATACCATCTGTGAGTCTCTTTTGCTGCCACAGAACCTCCTATCTATCCCTCTAACTAACGAGTCCCCAATAACTATTGCCCTCCCGCTCTGCCCCTTACCCTCCCGAGCCACAGAGACGGACACAGTGCTGGAGATCCTCTCACTGCGGCTCACCACTGGTATGTCATCCCCCTCAACCGTATCCAAAGCGGAATACTTGTTGCTAAGGGGAACGACCACCGGGGATCCCTGCACGGACTGCTTCCTCCCAGCCCCTCTCACTGTCACCCATCTGTTTTCATTCCTCGGAGTAACTGTATCCCTAAAGCTTCTGTCTATGGCCACCTGATAGTGTGGAGGGATGTTAGAAGTTGCAGTGAGACATTGATAGGATGCAAGACTGGGCGGAGAAGTGGCAGATGGAGTTCAACCCAGATAAGTGTGAGGTGGTTCATTTTGGCAGGTCAAATAGGATGGCAGAATATAATATTAATGGTAGGACTCTTGGCAGAGTGGAAGATCAGAAGGATCTTGGGGTCCGAGTTCATAGGACGCTCAAAGCAGCTGTGCAGGTTGAGGCTGTGGTTAAGAAGGCATATGGTGTACTGGCCTTCATCAATCGAGGAATTGAGTTTAGGAGTCGTGAGATAATGTTGCAGCTATATAAGACCCTGGTCAGACCACACTTGGAGTACTGTGCCCAGTTCTGGTCGCCTCATTCCAGGAAGGATGTGGAAGCCATAGAAAGGGTGCAGAGGAGATTTACAAGGATGTTGCCTGGGTTGAGGAGCATGCCTTATGAGGATAGGTTGAGTGAGCTCGGCCTTTTCTCCTTGGAGAGACGAAGGATGAGGGGTGACCTGAGAGAGGTGTATAAGATGTTGAGAGGTATTGATCGAGTGGACAGTCAGAGGCTTTTTCCCAGGGCTGAAATGGTTGCCACAAGAGGACACAGGTTTAAGGTGCTGGGGAGTAGGTACAGAGGAGATGTCAGGGGTAAGTTTTTCACTCAGAGGGTGGTGGGTGCGTGGAATGGGCTGCCAGCAACGGTGGTGGAGGCGGATTCGATAGGGTCTTTTAAGAGACTTTTAGATAAGTACATGGAACTTAGTAAGATAGAGGGTTATAGGTAAGCCTAGTAATCGCTAAGGTAGGGACATGTTTGGCACAACTTTGTGGGCTGAAGGGCCTGTATTGTGCTGTGGTTTTTCTATGTTTCTATGTTCTATGTTTCTTCACTCTCTACCCAGGAAGGAAACAGCATCATTCATTTGGCAGCAAAACAGGGACATGTGCATGTGCTGGAGAATCTGATAGACGATATCTACACTGAAACCAAAAACCAGGTTAGTCTTGGACCAACATGAAGCTTTATAGGTGGCTGCTGGCTTGAGGCAATATGGGGGCACAGTTGTAAGGAACACCCATTTTGTCTGGTAACACTATTACAGGCTCTGGAGTTGAGAGGGTTGCCTTATGAGGAGAGACTGAGTAGACTGGGGCTATACTCATTGGAATTCAGAAGAATGAGGGGAGATCTTATAGAAACATAGAAGATTATGAAGGGAATAGATAAGATAGAAGCAGGGAAGTTGTTTCCACTGACGAGTGAAACTAGAACTAGGGGGCATGGCCTCAAAATAAGGGGGAGCAGATTTAGGACTGAGTTGAGGAGGAACTTCTTCACACAAAGGGTTGTGAATCTGTGGAATTCCCTGCCCAGTGAAGCAGTTGAAGCTACCTCATTGAATGTTTTTAAGGCAATGATAGATAAATTTCTGAACAGTAAAGGAATTAAGGGTTATGGTGAACGAGCTGAGTCCACGAAAAGATCAGCCATGATCTTATTGAATGGCGGAGCAGGCTCGAGGGGCCAGATGGCCTACTCCTGCTCCTCGTTCTTATGTTCTTATGTCCTTAACATTATTACAGGCTCTTTACTCTTTGCCGGGGGAGGTAGTGGAAGCGGATACGGTAGTGAGTTTTAAGGGGCGTCTTGACAAGTACATGAATAGAATGGGAATAGAGGGATACGGTCCCCGGAAGGGTAGGGGGTTTTAGTTCAGTGGGGCAGAATGGTCGGTGCAGGCTTGGAGGGCCGAAGGGCCTGTTCCTGTGCTGTAATTTTCTTTGTTCTTTACCACAGGTAGATCTGTACTTTGAACTTTCTGTCATTAAGAATTGGTTTGGCACTGCCCAATACTGAATAGCTGTACTGATCGCGAGTCACTAACTCGGTAAAGCTGGTTAAGGGGTTCTGTGACCTTTCTGATCTGCAGCGCTCAGTCCCACGATGCTCTCTGGATCTGTGGGGCTTTGCTCCACACTGGCTGGTGCCTTCCTGTGCCGTGGATTTCAGTACCTCATCAGTTGGTACTCCCTTGCACTGTGGAGCTCAGTGACCCACTGGACAGAGCTGTCCAAGAGGCTTGATAGCCTAACAGGCAGTGCTCTGTTAATGATATATTAATTGTATGCTGGTGGTGGGCAGTAACTGGAGGTTCACTTAAATCACCACAAACAGACACAGACTGATAACGGTTGTTGGACTAGGAGGTATATGTGTAAATCTATAATAAGTCTCACAACACCAGGTTAAAGTCCAAGAGGTTTATTTGGAATCACGAGCTTTCGGAGCGCTTCTCCTTCCTCAGGTGAGTGGTTGTTTGTGGACCTGATGAAGGAGCAGCGCTCCGAAAGCTCGTGGTTCCAAATAAACCTGTTGGACTTCAACCTGGTTTGTGAGACTTCTTACTGTGCCCACCCCAGTCCAACGCCGGCATCTCCATCTCTTAAATCCGTAATCACATTTTTAAATGTGTCAAGATTGGCTCCAGTTCTATCCTGCACCTGGAATATAAATCTCTCCTGCTCTTTGGGGCCCAGTCCCTCACTGGGTGGTCCTCTCCTGCTCTGTGCGGCTAAGTACCACATTGAGGTGTTGAGCTACCCATGCTCAAGGAGAGCTGAACCAAGTGTCCCAGTCACCATGGCATCACCCTTTCCCAGAATCCACCGAACAAAGTGAATGACCCTCTCGGGATGTGATGCGAGGCGTTGGGATGACCGCACCCAACCACGCTGCCACCAACGGAGTAAAATTTATCTATCCTTGCCTTAAAAACATTCAATGAGGTAGCCTCAACTGCTTCACTGGGCAGGGAATTCCACAGATTCACAACCCTTTGTGTGAAGAAGTCCCTCCTCAACTCAGTCCTAAATCTGCTCCCCCTTATTTTGAAGCCATGCCCCCTAGTTCTAGTTTCACCTGCCAGTGGAAACAACTTCCCTGCTTCTATCTTATCTATTCCCTTCATAATCTTATATGTTTCTATAAGATCTCCCCTCATTCTTCTGAATTCCAATGAGTATAGCCCCAGTCTACTCAGTCTCTCAAAGAACAAAGAAAATTAGAGCACAGGAACAGGCCCTTCGGCCCTTCAAGCCGGCACCGACCATGCTGCCCGACTTAACTAAAACCCCCTACCCTTCCAGAGACCATATCCCTCTATTCCCATCCTATTCATGTACTTGTCAAGACGCCCCTTAAAATCACTACCATATCCGCTTCCTCTACCTCCCCCGGCAACGAGTTCCAGGCACCCACCACCCTCTGTGTAAAAAAATCTGCCTCGTACATCTCCTTTAAACCTTGCCCCTCGCACCTTAAACCTGTGCCCCCTAATAATTGACTCTTCCACCCTGGGGAAAAGTTTCTGACTATCCACTCTGTCCATGCCTCTCATAATCTTGTAGACTTCTATCAGGTCTCCCCTCAACCTCCGTCGCTCCAGTGAGAACAAACCAAGTTTCTCCAACCTCTCCTCATAACTAATGCCCTCCATACCAGGCAACATCCTGGTAAATCTTTTCTGTACCCTCTCCAAAGCCTCCACATCCTTCTGGTAGTGTGGCGACCAGAATTGAACACTATATTCCAAGTGCGGCCTAACTAAGGTTCTATAAAGCTGCAACATGACTTGCCAATTTTTAAACTCAATACCTCCGGCCGATGAAGGCAAGCATGCCGTATGCCTTCTTGGCTACCTTCTCCACCTGCGTTGCCACTTTCAGTGACCTGTGTACCTGTACACCCAGATCCCTCAGCCTTTCAATACTCTTAAGGGTTCTGCCATTTACTGTATATTTCCTATCTGTATTAGACCTTCCAAAATGCATTACCTCACATTTGTCCGGATTAAACTCCATCTGCCATCTCTCTGCCCAAGTCTCCAGCTGATTGATATCCTGCTGTATCCTCTGATGGTCCTCATCGCTATATCATCATAGAAATCATAGAAACCCTACAGTGCAGAAGGAGGCCATTCGGCCCATCGAGTCTGCACCGACCACAATCCCACCCAGGCCCTACCCCCACATATTTTTCCCGCTAATCCCTCTAACCTACGCATCCCAGGACTCTAGGGGGCAATTTTTTAACCTGGCCAATCAACCTAATCCGCACATCTTTGGACTGTGGGAGGAAACCGGAGCACCCGGAGGAAACCCACGCAGACACGAGGAGAATGTGCAAACTCCACACAGACAGTGACCCGGGACCCTGGAGCTGTGAAGCAGCAGTGCTAACCACTGTGCCACCGTGCCGCCCATACTATCCGCAAATCCACCAACCTTTGTGTCGTCCACAAACTTACTAATCAAACCAGTTACATTTTCCTCCAAATCATTTATATATCTCCTCATAAGCCAACCCTCTCAACTCCGGAACCAACCTAGTGAATCTCCTCTGCACCCCCTCCAGTGCCAGTATATCCTTTCTCAAGTAAGGAGACCAAAACTGTACACAGTACCCCAGGTGAGGCCTCACCAGCACCTTATATGCGAATAAAATATTTAAACTGAAGCATGTTGAAGAATTCTGACCCCCTGTCTGCCTGTTCCTTGTTTCAGAATGGACAAACGGCCCTGCACCTTGCGTCTGAGGGTGGCCACTTCAACTGTGTAAAAGTGCTGCTTGATAACCAGTGTCAAATTAACATGCGGTGCAATGTGAGTACAGATGTGAACACAGGAAGAGTTTTAACAACACCAGGTTAAAGTCCAACAGGTTTATTTGGTAGCAAATACCATTAGCTTTCGGAGCGCTGCTCCTTCGTCAGATGGAGTGGTCTCTGTTCTCCAACAGTGCACAGACACAGAAATCAAGTTACAGAATACTGATTAGAATGCGAATCCCTACAGCCAACCAGGTCTTAAAGGTACAGACAATGTGGGTGGAGGGAGCATTAAGCACAGGTTAAAGAGATGTGTATTGTCTCCAGACAGAACAGCTAGTGAGACTTAGTTAGTGCAAAATCTCACTAACTGTCCTGTCTGGAGACAATACGCATCTCTTTATCCTGTGCTTAATGCTCTCTTCACTCACATTGTCTGTACCTTTAAGACTTGATTACCTGTAAAGACTCACATTCCAACCATTGTCTTGTAAATTGAGTTTGTGTCTTTATATGCCCTGTTTGTGAACACGAGTCCTCACTCACCTGAAGAAGGAATGAGACTCCGAAAGCTCGTGCTGCCAAATAACCCTGTTGGACTTTAACCTGGTGTTGTGAGACTTCTTACTTGTCTTTCATATCAGGAGAGCTGGAGACCTGTATCCATCACAACAACAACCTGTACTTAGATAACACCTTTTAAAGTAGTTAAAGGCCCCAAGGCCCTTCAAAGGAGCTGTGTTAAACAACATTTGACGCTGCGCTCCCTCTATAGCAAGGGCATCCTTCCTCAGATAAGGACACCAAAACTGCACACAATATTCCAGATGTGGCCTCACCAACGCCCTTTACAAAGTGCCAGGAAAGTGGCAATAAGTTGCATTGCCACCACAATGATGAGGGAGCAACAAGTGGGAACATCATTCCCTTGTAATGGGATTTCCCCCATCTCTGTTTGGGAGGATTTCGAGAAATCCTCATCAGCCATGTTTGAATGACGGAGCAGACTCGATGAGCCAAGTGGTCTAATTCTGCTCCTATGTCTTATGGTCTAAATGATCCCATTGTTTAAGAAAGTCCTTGGTCACGAGATCACCCCATCAGGGGATCCCTGTTGGGGGATAAACCCTTCTTTATGAGGCCTTTGTTTTGATGAGACTCATCTTTAAAAGCAGTTTCTGATGATGACAGTCGCTTTATACTGGATCTCTGGTGGGAATCTCACCAATCCTGGGTGCATGCTGGACAGTCAGGTATGTGGGGAAGTGCCTGCCCTGTGGATGTGAAAGAATTGCCACTTGTGTATTTCTACCTCAACAATATGGAGTCAACCTTTGGCGAACAGGTAGATGCAGGTTATCACTGCCTCATTTGGTAGCTGAAGGTCTAATTTCTGCTTCTTCAATCAGCAAAGCTTCAATGCTCTGCACTACGCGGTGAGACAGGGACACAAAGATGTCTGTCGTTTACTGGTGGAAGAAGGGATCGACATGAATGCAGTGGCTAAGGTAAGGGTGAAGACTCCTTCACCGCTGTCTAAGCTCTGAGCGAGCCGAAGATTTCAAACACGAGTCCGTGCTGAATTAACTGACCCCTCAGCCAGGGGACAATAAAGGAACAAAATAAAAATCAGCCAGGCTTCCCACTTCTGATCAGATTTCAGAGACTACTGCTACCAAAATGCACAGATTTCAAATGGTGCCAGGGCTGGGCTTGGCTATACATAGAACATAGAACATTACAGCGCAGTACAGGCCCTTCGGCCCTCGATGTTGCACCGACCAGTGATACCAATCTAAAGCCCCTCTAACCTACACTATTCCAATATCATCCATATGTTTATCCAATAACCACTTGAACGCTCTCAACGTTGACGAGTCCACCACTGCTGCAGGCAGGCCATTCCACGCCCTTACTACTCTCTGAGTAAAGAACCTACCTCTAACATCTGTCCTATATCTCTCACCCCTCAATTTAAAGCTATGTCCCCTCGTGCTAGCCAACACCATCCAAGGAAAAAGGCTGTCACTATCCACCCTATCTAATCCTCTGATCATCTTGTCTGCCTCTATTAAGTCACCTCTTAAACCTTCTTCTCTCTAACGAAAACAACCTCAAGCCCCTCAGCCTTTCCTCATACGATTTTCCCACCATACCAGGCAACATCCTGGTAAATCTCCTCTGCACCCTTTCCAACACTTCCAGATCTTTCCTATAATACGGCGACCAGAACTGTACGCAATACTCCAAATGCGGCCGCACCAGAGTTTTGTACAGTTGCAGCATGACCTCATGGCTCCGAAACTCAATCCCTCTACCAATAAAAGCTAACACACCGTACGCCTTCTTAACAACCCTATCAACCTGGGTGCCAACTTTCAGGGATCTATGCACATGGACACCCAGATCCCTCTGTTCATCCACACTATCAATACGGCTCCTATGATTGAGTATCCGCTGACACAAACTGCCTAGGCTGACACCTGAAGAATAAGTATTTAAATGAGGCGTTAGAGGCTAACCAGTGTCACTTTGATTTGACTTATTATTGTCACGTGTATTAACATACAGTGAAAAGTATTGTTTCTTGCGCACTGTACAAACAAAGCATACCGTTCATAGAGAAGGAAAGGAGAGAGTGCAGAATGTAGTGTTACAGTCATAGCTAGGGTGTAGAGAAAGATCAACTTAATATTTCATTTGATTTATTATTGTCACATGCATTAGTATACAGTGAAAAGTATTGTTTCTTGCGCGCTATACAGACAAAGCATACCGTTCATAGAGAAGGAAACGAGAGAGTGCAGCATGTGGTGTTATAATCACAGCTGGGGTGTAAAGAAAGATCAACTTAATGCAAGGTAGGTCCATTCAAAAGTCTGACAGCAGCAGGGAAGAAGCTGTTCTTGAGTCGGTCGGTGCGTGACCTCAGACTTTTGTATTTTTTTCTCGACAGAAGAAGGTGGAAGAGAGAATGTCCGGGGTGTGTGGGGGTCCTTAATTATGCCGGCTGCTTTACCGAGGGAGCGGGAAGTGTAGACAGAGTCGATGGATGGGAGGCTGGTTTGAGTGATAGACTGGGCTACATTCATGACCCTTTGTAGTTTGCTTTGATTTGATTTATTATTGTCACATGTATTAACATACAGTGAAAAGTATTGTTTCTTGCGCGCTATACAAACAAAGCATACCGTTCATAGAGAAGGAAAGGAGAGGGTGCAGAATGTAGTGTTACAGTCATAGCTAGGGTGTGGAGAAAGATCAACTTAATGCGAGGTAAGTCCATTCAAAACTCTGACAGCAGCAGGGAAGAAGCTGTTCTTGAGTCGGTTGGTACGTGACCTCAGACTTTTGTATCTTTTTCCCGACGAAAGAAGGTGGAAGAGAGAATGTCCGGGGTGCGTGGGTGCGTTGAGGTCTTGGGCAGAGCAGGAGCCATACCAAGCTGTGATACAACCAGAAAGGATGCTTTCTGTGGTGTGTCTTTAAAGGTTTGGAAAGGGAGTGGAGAGGTTTGGGGAGAAGATCGGGGAGGAAGAGTGCAGAATGGCTGACTGCCTATACTACTTGTGTCCAGTGACGCTGAGTGGGCAGAATCTTACCGGCACCGCCTGCCCGTGTTTCGCATGATCCCGCCCAAGGCCAACGGGGAATGCCGTTCTCGGAACCTCACCCGCCTCCGGAATCGGGGCGGGCGTGCCGGTAAAATTCCAGCCAGTGTCAGTCTAGACTGTAGCCGCTAACCTAGCCTTATAGAACATAGAACAGTACAGCACAGAACAGCCCTTCGGCCCACGATGTTGTGCCGAGCTTTATCTGAAACCAAGATCAAGCTATCCCACTCCCTATCATCCTGGTGCGCTCCATGTGCCTATCCAATAACCGCTTAAATGTTCCTAAAGTGTCTGACTCCACTATCACTGCAGGCAGTCCATTCCACACCCCAACCACTCTCTGCGTAAAGAACCTACCTCTGATATCCGTCCTGTATCTCCCACCACGAACCCTATAGTTATGCCCCCTTGTAATAGCTCCATCCACCCGAGGAAATAGTCTTTGAACATTCACTCTATCTATCCCCTTCATCATTTTATGAACCTCTATTAAGTCTCCCCTCAGCCTCCTCCGCTCCAGAGAGAACAGCCCTAGCTCCCTCAACCTTTCCTCATAAGACCTACCCTCCAAACCAGGCAGCATCCTGGTAAATCTCCTCTGCAAGGAGGATAGATCCATTTCTCATTTACTGGACAGATGGTTTTTTCCGCTGAGGCTTTTTCCGCTGAGGCTAGGGGAGAAAAAAACCAGAGGGCATGGGTTAAGGGTGAAAGGAGAAAAGTTTAAAGGGAATATTAGGGGCGGCTTCTTCACGCAGAGAGTGGTGGGAGTGTGGAATGAGCTGCCGGATAAAGTGGTAAATGCGGGGTCACTTTTAACATTTAAGAAAAACTTGGACGGGTTCATGGATGAGAGGGGTGTGGAGGGATATGGTCCAAGTGCAGGTCAGTGGGACTGGGCATAAAATGGTTCGGCACAGACAAGAAGGGCCAAAAGGCCTGTTTCTGAGCTGTAAGTTTCTATGGTTCTGTGGTTCTATGGACATTATTAACTGTGTGGGATTTGGTCTTTCTGATGGTAGGAGATGAATAAGAAGCAGACTGTTTCACACACTGAGATTGAGATTAATTGTGCCATTTTATCTTATAATTGACAGTGTGCCAGCCTCCATCTTGCTGTGAAACACAACTCTGTCCAGCTTGTCAAGCTTTTGTTGGACGCCGGTTGTGACATCAACATCAGTGACCATGTAGGTTCTCGTGACCATTGGATACTGTGCACCTTTTGATTCAAAGTTAGACCCAAATTAAGGGTTATGGTGAGCGGGCGGGTAAGTGGAGCTCATGAAAAGATCAGCCATGATATTGAATGGCAGAGCAGACTCGAGGGGCCAGATGGCCTCCTCCTGCTCCTAAGTTCTTATGTTCTTATTATCTGGAGTGAAATAGTTAAGAGTCATTAAGTTGCCATGTTAAATTTTTTTTAAACTCCTACTTTCCTTGGGTATTTTTCTGTTTCTGTTATCATAGAATCAGAGTCTACGGTGCAGAAGGAGACCATTTGGCCCATCGAGCCTGTACCGACCACAATCCCACCCAGGTCTTATCGTCGTAACCTTCCTAATCCCCCTGACACACTGAGGGGCAATTTAGCCTGGCCAATCCACTGAATCCGCACATCTTTGGTCTGTGGGAGGAAACCCACGCAGACACGGGGGGAATGTGGGGCGGCACGGTGGCACAGTGGGTTAGCACTGCTGCCTCACAGCACCAGGGAGCCAGGTTCGATCCCCGGCTTGGGTTACTGTCTGTGTGGAGTTTGCACGCTCTCCCCGTGTCTGAGTGGGTTTCCTCCGGGTGCTCCGGTTTCCTCCCACACTCCAAAGATGTGCGGGTTAGGCGGATTGGCCATGCTAAATTGCCCCTTAGTGTCAGGGGGGCTAGCTAGGGTAAGTACGTGGGGTTATGGGGATAGGACCTGGGTTGGATTGTGGTTGGTGCAGACTCGATGGGCTGAATGGCATTATAATATTCTAGTCTATAGGAACGTGCAGACTCTGCACAGACAGTGACCCAAGCTGGGGATCGAACCCGGGTCCCTGGCGCTGTGAGGCAGCAGTGCTGACCGCTGTGAGGCAGCAGTGCTGACCGCTGTGAGGCTGCAGTGCTGACCGCTGTGAGGCTGCAGTGCTGACCGCTGTGAGGCTGCAGTGCTGACCGCTGTGAGGCTGCAGTGCTGACCGCTGTGAGGCAGCAGTGCTGACCGCTGTGAGGCAGCAGTGCTGACCCGCTGTGAGGCAGCAGTGCTGACCGCTGTGAGGCAGCAGTGCTGACCGCTGTGAGGCAGCAGTGCTGACCGCTGTGAGGCAGCAGTGCTGACCGCTGTGAGGCAGCAGTGCTGACCGCTGTGAGGCAGCAGTGCTGACCGCTGTGAGGCAGCAGTGCTGACCGCTGTGAGGCAGCAGTGCTGACCGCTGTGAGGCTGCAGTGCTGACCGCTGTGAGGCTGCAGTGCTGACCGCTGTGAGGCAGCAGTGCTGACCGCTGTGAGGCAGCAGTGCTGACCGCTGTGAGGCAGCAGTGCTGACCGCTGTGAGGCAGCAGTGCTGACCGCTGTGAGGCCGCAGTGCTGACCGCTGTGAGGCCGCAGTGCTGACCGCTGTGAGGCTGCAGTGCTGACCGCTGTGAGGCAGCAGTGCTGACCGCTGTGAGGCAGCAGTGCTGACCGCTGTGAGGCAGCAGTGCTGACCGCTGTGAGGCCGCAGTGCTGACCGCTGTGAGGCCGCAGTGCTGACCGCTGTGAGGCAGCAGTGCTGACCGCTGTGAGGCTGCAGTGCTGACCGCTGTGAGGCTGCAGTGCTGACCGCTGTGAGGCTGCAGTGCTGACCGCTGTGAGGCTGCAGTGCTGACCGCTGTGAGGCTGCAGTGCTGACCGCTGTGAGGCTGCAGTGCTGACCGCTGTGAGGCTGCAGTGCTGACCGCTGTGAGGCTGCAGTGCTGACCCGCTGTGAGGCTGCAGTGCTGACCGCTGTGAGGAGCAGTGCTGACCGCTGTGAGGCTGCAGTGCTGACCGCTGTGAGGCTGCAGTGCTGACCGCTGTGAGCTGCAGTGCTGACCGCTGTGAGGCCGCAGTGCTGACCGCTGTGAGGCCGCAGTGCTGACCGCTGTGAGGCCGCAGTGCTGACCGCTGTGAGGCCGCAGTGCTGACCGCTGTGAGGCCACAGTGCTGACCCGCTGTGAGGCCGCAGTGCTGACCGCTGTGAGGCAGCAGTGCTGACCGCTGTGAGGCCGCAGTGCTGACCGCTATGCCGCCCCCATTAATGGGAAGATATTGAAATGCTTGGGGAAGCAATTCGACTCACAACAGAAAAGACTTGGAGTAAATATAAAGAAAGTCAACTTCTATTTGGGATGTTAGCAAATGAAAATAAGTAAAGGATTGATAAAATGTCAGCCTTACACCAAAGGACAGCTTACAGTTGTTGACAGAGTTTACAGAAACCACTTTTTACAGCCCGAGTTCTAACAAGCTTATGTCCCTCGCGCCATTAAAATCAAAATGTACATCACATCTGGTGTAATGTTTGAACTCAAAACTTAGGTAAGATTATTGTTTGTAACTTGTGTCTATGATGCGTGTTTCTGTTGTCTGTAATAAGGAAATATTTGTAATGCACATTTGTAATTGGATAGGGCTGTAATACTCATGCTTATAATGAGCCTGCCCTGTGATTGTAACACTTGTTCTGAAAACATGTCCTTGTAATGGACATTCCTGTGATGTTCATGCCAGCACTGAATGTGTTCCAACCTCCCTCCAAACTCTTCTGATATTCCCTGGTATCTTGCTTTAGGACCAATATTCCCCCGAATCGTTTTTTTGTGCACAGCCTGTTTATTTCAGATAAATAGTATCATTAATTCATTTTGCACAGCCTGTATGCACAGTCACTAAAAGAGAAAATGCCGGAAATTCTCAGCTGAGCTTTGGCGAAGGGTCGTCTGGACTCGAAACGTCGGCTCTTTTCTCTCCCCGCAGCTGCTGCCAGACCTGCTGAGAATTTCCAGCATTTTCCCTTTTGGTTTCAGATTCCAGCGTCCAGGGTAATTGGCTTTTATCCAGCGTGTGCAGTACCTGGGAGGCGATGGCCTAGTGGTATTATCACTAGACTATTGATCCAGAAACTCAGCCAATGTTCTGGGTGGACCCCGGGTTCGAATCCCGTCACGGCAGATGGTGGAATTTGAATTCAATAAAAAAATTTATCTGGAATTAAGAATCTGCTGTTGACCCATTGTCGGAAAAACCCTTCTGGTTCACTAATGTCCTTTAGGGAAGGAAATCTGCCGTCCTTACCCCGGTCTGGCCTACATGTGACTCCAGAGCCACACAGCAATGTGGCTGACTCTCAACTACCCTCCAAGGGGCAACTAGGGATGGGCAATAAATGCTGTAAGAGTTTCAACAACACCAGGTTAAAGTCTAACAGGTTTAACCAAATAGGGACAGTATTTGCTACCAAATAAACCTGTTGGACTTTAACCTGGTGGTGTTAAACTTCTTACTGTGTTCACCCCAGTCCAACGCCGGCATCTCCACATCAATAAATGCTGGCCCAGCCAGCGACGCCCATGTCTCACGAATGAATAAAGAAACTTTAAATGGGACAACTTGAAAGTGGCCTGAGTGTTATTTCTGGGTTGCTGTGCATTAGCGAGACATGGAGCTTAGCGAAAACGTTGTTTGGAACATTATCTGTGTCACAAGGCCAGTTGTTTATTTTCTCTACCTGTAGAGGCAGCAGACTGCATTACACCTGGCGGTGGAACAGCGACAGCTCACAATTGTGGAGATGATTCTCAAGGAAAACATTAACTTGCAGTTTCAGGACAAGGTGAGAAGGAGCCATGCACTCAGGAGCTTAACAGGAGTTGGCACAGGGCACCTGCTGACGTTGTGAGATTGTATGATGCAATAATGCTGCAGGGACATCAGGAAAACTCATCCTCACAAAGGGTCGTGAGTGTCGCCCAGTCCATCACGCAAACCAGCCTCCCATCCATCGACTCTGTCTACACTTCCCGCTGCCTCGGGGAAAAGCAGCCAGCATAATTAAGGACCCCACGCACCCCGGACATTCTCTCTTCCACCTTCTTCTGTCGAGAAAAA
>NW_027593321.1:0-17500 GCF_964213995.1 Mustelus asterias
ATCCTTCCTCGATTACATCATGGGCGGATGTCAGATTCACTTCACAGTAAGAACACTCTTCATTGGTTGCTGGTTACTGACGATAGGTCCCTCAGGAATGGCGATGGAGCTTGCAAGATGTCCGTTCCCCGCCCCCCCTCGCTCCCCTGTCCTCCTCGCTCCCCCGGCCTCCTAACCGCCCGAGATTCCCTCCACCAGTCCCTGCTCCTGGAGTTCCCCGTCCCCCAAGCCTTGCCCATGATGTGGAGATGCCGGTGTTGGACTGGGGTGGGGCACAGTAAGAAGTCTCACAACACTCGGGTAAAGTCCAACAGGTTTATTTGGAATCACGAGCTTTCGGAGCGCTGCTCCTTCATCGGGTGAGCGGAGAGGCGAGTTCACAAACACGGCGTGTATAGAGGCCAAGACACAATTGGTGAGAATGCAACTCTTTGCAGGAAATCTATCGGCTGCAGGAAAGGCCCAAGTACAAATGATCGAGAGCTTCAAGTTTTTAGGTGTCCAGATCACCAACAACCTGCCCTGGTCCCCCCCACGCCGACACTATAGTTAAGAAAGCCCCACCAACGCCTCTACTTTCTCAGAAGACTAAGGAAATTTGGGCATGTCAGCTACGACTCTCACCAACTTTTACAGATGCTCCATAGAAAGCATTCTTTCTGGTTGTATCACAGCTTGGTCTGGGGCTCCTGCTCTGCCCAAGACCGCAAGGAACTACAAAAGGGTCGTGAATGTAGCCCAATCCATCACGCAAACCAGCCTCCCATCCATTGACTCTGTCTACACTTCCCGCTGCCTCGGGGAAAAGCAGCCGGCATAATTAAGGACCCCCCCACGCACCCCGGACATTCTCTCTTCCACCTTCTTCCGTCGGGAAAAACATACAAAAGTCTGAGGTCACGTACCAACCGACTCAAGAACAGCTTCTTCCCTGCTGCTGCTGTCAGACTTTTGAATGGACCTACCTCGCATTAAGTTGATCTTTCTCTGCACCCCTAGCTATGACTGTAACACTACATTCTGCACCCTCTCCTTTCCTTCTCTATGAACGGTATGCTTTGTCTGTATAGCGCGCAAGAAACAATACTTTTCACTGTGTCCCAATACATGTGACAATAATAAATCAAATCAAATCAAAAATCAAATCAAATCAAAGGATGTCCCGAGGCATGGTACATTGGGGAAACTATGCAGACGCTACGACAACGGATGAATGAACACCGCTCGACAATCACCAGGCAAGACTGTTCTCTTCCTGTTGGGGAGCACTTCAGCGGTCACGGGCATTCGGCCTCTGATATTCGGGTAAGCGTTCTCCAAGGCGGCCTTCACGACACACGACAGCGCAGAGTCGCTGAGCAGAGACTGATAGCCAAGTTCCGCACACATGAGGACGGCCTAAACCGGGATCTTGGGTTCATGTCACACTATCTGTAACCCCCACAACTTGCCTGGGCTTGCAAAATCTCACTCACTGTCCTGTCTGGAGACAATACACATCTCTTTAACCTGTGCTTAACCCTCTCTCCACTCACATTGTCTGTACCTTTAAGATTTGATCACCTGTAAAGACTCGCATTCCAACCATCATCGTGCGATTGTGTCTTGGCCTCTATACGCCGTGTTTGTGAGCCTACTCTCTCCACTCACCTGATGAAGGAGCAGCGCTCCGAAAGCTCGTGATTCCAAATAAGACCATAAGACATCGGAGCAGAATGAGGCCACTCGGCCCATCGAGTCTGCTCCGTCATTCAATCCTGGCTGATATTTTTCTCATCCCCATTCTCCTGCCTTTTCCCCATAACCCCCGATCCCCTTATTAATCAAGAACCTCTCTATCTCTGTCTTAAAGACACTCAATGACCTGGCCTCCACAGCCTTCTGCGGCAAAGAGTTCCACAGATTCACCACTCTCTGGCTGAAGAAATTCCTCCTCATCTCTGTTTTAAAGGATCGTCCCTTTAGCCTGAGGTTGTGCCCTCTGGTTCTAGTTTTTCCCACGCATGGAAACATCCTCTCCACGTCCACTCTATCCAGGCCTCGCAGTATCCTGTAAGTTTCAATAAGATCCCCCCCTCATCCTTCTAAACTCCCAACGAGTACAGACCCAGAGTCCTCAACCGTTCCTCATACGACAAGCTCTTCATTCCAGGGATCATTCTTGTGAACCTCCTCTGGACCCTTTCCAAGGCCAGCACATCCTTCCTTAGATACGGGGCCCAAAACTGCTCACAATTCTCCAAATGGGGTCTGACCAGAGCCTTAGACAGCCTCAGAAGTCCATCCCTGCTCTTGTATTCTAGCCCTCTCGACATGAATGCTAACATTGCGTTTGCCTTCCTAACTGCTGACTGAACCTGCACGTTAACCTTAAGAGAATCTTCAACAATGATTCCCAACCCCCTTTGTGTTTCTGATTTCCGAAGCATTTTCCCATTTCGAAAATAGTCTATGCCTCTCAATCCATCACGCAAACCAGCCTCCCATCCATTGACTCTGTCTACACTTCCCGCTGCCTCGGGGAAAAGCAGCCGGCATAATTAAGGACCCCCCCACGCACCCCGGACATTCTCTCTTCCACCTTCTTCCGTCAGGAAAAAGATACAAAAGTCTGAGGTCACGGACCGACCGACTCAAGAACAGCTTCTTCCCTGCTGCTGCTGTCAGACTTTTGAATGAACCGACCTCGCATGAAGTTGATCTTTCTCTACACCCTAGCTGTGACTGTAACACTACATTCTGCACTCTCTCCTTTCCTTCTCTATGAACGGTATGCTTTGTCTGTACAGCGCGCAAGAAACAATACTTTTCACTGTATCCCAATACAGGTGACAATAATAAATCAAATCAAAATTCATTCCTCCTTCCAAAGTGCATAACCTCGCACGTTTCCACATTGTATTCCATCTGCCACTTCTTTGCCCACTCTCCCAACCTGTCCAAGTCCTTCCGCAGCCCCCCTGCTCCCTCAATACTACCTGTCCCTCTCCATCGCTTTGTAAACCTGTTGCACCTTCACCTGGTGTTGTGAGACTTGTCCAGTCCTCCCTCACACCTGCCTTGCCTCATTGAAGAGGGACTCGCCGGCGAGAGGGGGGGGGCGGGGGGGGGTGTGACAGGAGGATAAGGGCGATGGGTCACCTCGGTCCCAGATACCTCAGCACAGACACCGGACACCCCTGTGTCTGTATTCGACGCTCCTTCTGAGGGAGACCTTCGATGGTGAAATCGGGAGGACAAAGAACAAAGAACATTCCAGCACAGGAACAGGTCCTTCGGCCCCTCCAAGCCTGCACCGACCATGCTGCCCCCGACTGAACTAAAACCCCCTCCCCTTCCGGGGACCGTATCCCTCTATTCCCATCCTATTCATGTATTTGTCCAGACGCCCCTTCAAACTCACTACCGTATCCGCTTCCACTGCCTCCCCCGGCAGCGAGTTCCAGGCACCCACCACCCTCTGTGTAAAAAAACTTGCCTCGTACATCTCCTTTAAACCTTGCCCCTCGCACCTTAAACCTGTGCCCCCCTAGTAATTGACTCTTCCACCCTGGGGAAAAAGCTTCTGACTATCCACTCTGTCCATGCCTCTCATAATCTTGTAGACTTCTATCAGGTCTCCCCTCAACCTCCGTCGTTCCAGTGAGAACAAACCAAGTTTCTCCAACCTCTCCTCATAGCTAATGCCCTCCATACCAGGCAACATCCTGGTAAATCTTTTCTGTACCCTCTCCAAAGCCTCCACATCCTTCTGGTAGTGTGGCGACCAGAATTGAACACTATATTCCAAGTGCGGCCTAACTAAGGTTCTATAAAGCTGCAACATGACTTGCCAAATTTTAAACTCAATACCCCGGCCGATGAAGGCAAGCATGCCGTCTGCCTTCTTGACTACCTTCTCCACCTGCGTTGCCACTTTCAGTGACCTGTGTACCTGTACACCCAGATCCCTCTGCCTATCAATACTCTTAAGGGTTCTGCCATTTACTGTATATTTCCTATCTGTATTAGACCTTCCAAAATGCATTACCTCACATTTGTCCGAATGGATTAAACACCATCTGCCATCTCTCCGCCCAAGTCTCCAACCGATCTATATCCTGCTGTATCCTCCGATGGTCCTCGTCGCTATCCGCAATATTCCTCTATTCCCATCCTATTCATGGACTTGTCAAGACGCCCCTTAAAACTCACTACCGTATCCGCTTCCACTCCCTCCCCCGGCAGCGAGTTCCAGGCACCCACCACCCTCTGTGTAAAAAATCTGCCTCGTACATCTCCTTTAAACCTTGCCCCTCGCACCTTAAACCTGTGCCCCCCTAGTAATTGACTCTTCCACCCTGGGGAAAAAGCTTCTGACTATCCACTCTGTCCATGCCCCTCATAATCTTGTAGATTGTGGTCTTTCTGGACTGAAGAGCCTGTCTCCATGCTGTAGATTCTACGATTCGGGGCAGGACTTACTCAGTTAATGATAGGGCGTTGGGGAGAGTTACAGAACAAAGAGATCTCGGGGTACAGGTTCATAGCTCCTTGAAAGTGGAGTCACAGGTGGACAGAGTGGTGAAGAAGGCATTCCGCATGCTTGGTTTCATCGGTCAGAACATTGAATACAGGAGTTGGGACGTCTTGTTGAAGTTGTACAAGACATTGGTAAGGCCACACTTGGAATACTGTGTACAGTTCTGGTCACCCTATTATAGAAAGGATATCATTAAACTAGAAAGAGTGCAGAAAAGATTTACTAGGATGCGACCGGGACTTGATGGATTGAGTTATAAGGAGAGGCTGGATAGACTGGGACTTTTTTCTCTGGAGCGTAGGAGGCTGAGGGGTGATCTTATAGAGGTCTATAAAATAATGAGGGGCACAGATCAGCTAGATAGTCAACATCTTTTCCCAAAGGTAGGGGAGTCTAAAACTAGAGGGCACAGGTTTAAGGTGAGAGGGGAGAGATACAAAAGGGTCCAGAGGGGCAATTGTTTCACACAGAGGGTGGTGAGTGTCTGGAACGAGCTGCCAGAGGCAGTAGTAGAGGCGGGTACAATGTTGTCTTTTAAAAAGTGTTTAGACAGTTACATGGGTACGATGGGTATAGAGGGATATGGACCAAACGCGGGCAATTAGAACAGAGAACAGAGAACAGTACAGCACAGAACAGGCCCTTCGGCCCATGATGTTGTGCCGAGCTTTATCTGAAACCAAGATCAAGCTATCCCACTCCCTATCATCCTGGTGTGCTCCATGTGCCTATCCAATAACCGCTTGAAAGTTCCTAAAGTGTCCGACTCCACTATCACTGCAGGCAGTCCATTCCACACCCCAACCACTCTCTGCGTAAAGAACCTACCTCTGATATCCTTCCTGTATCTCCCACCACGAACCCTATAGTTATGCCCCCTTATAATAGCTCCATCCACCCGAGGAAATAGTCTTTGAACGTTCACTCTATCTATCCCCTTCATCATTTTATAAACCTCTATTAAGTCTCCCCTCAGCCTCCTCCGCTCCAGAGAGAACAGCCCTAGCTCCCTCAACCTTTCCTCATAAGACCTACCCTCCAAACCAGGCAGCATCCTGGTAAATCTCCTCTGCACTCTTTCCAGCACTTCCACATCCTTCTTATAGTGAGGTGACCAGAACTGCACACAATATTCCAAATGTGGTCTCACCAAGGTCCTGTACAGTTGCAGCATAACCCCACGGCTCTTAAACTCCAACCCCCTGTTAATAAAAGCTAACACACTATAGGCCTTCTTCACAGCTCTATCCACTTGAGTGGCAACCTTTAGAGATCTGTGGATATGGACCCCAAGATCTCTCTGTTCCTCCACAGTCTTCAGAACCCTACCTTTGACCCTGTAATCCACATTTAAATTTGTCCTACCAAAATGAATCACCTCACATTTATCAGGGTTAAACTCCATTTGCCATTTTTCAGCCCAGCTTTGCATCCTATCTATGTCTCTTTGCAGCCTACAACAGCCCTCCACCTCATCCACTACTCCACCAATCTTGGTGTCATCAGCAAATTTACTGATCCACCCTTCAGCCCCCTCCTCTGAGTCATTAATAAAAATCACAAAGAGCAGAGGACCAAACACTGATCCCTGCGGCACTCCGCTAGCAACCTGCCTCCAATCTGAAAATTTTCCATCCACCACCACCCTCTGTCTTCGATCAGACAGCCAGTTACCTATCCAATCGGCCAACTTTCCCTCTATCCCACACCTCCTCACTTTCATCATAAGCCGACCATGGGGGACCTTATCAAACGCCTTACTAAAATCCATGTATATGACTTCAACTGTCCTACCTTCATCAACACACTTAGTTCCCTCCTCAAAAAATTCTATCAAATTTGTGAGGCACGACTTGCCCTTCACGAATCCGTGCTGACTATCCCGGATTAATTCGCATCATTCTAAATGGTCGTAAATCCCATCCCTAAGGACCTTTTCCATCAATTTACCAACCACCAAAGTCAGACTAACCGGTCTATAATTACCAGATTATTGGGAATAGGATGAGCTTAGGGGTTCAAAAATGGGGCAGCATGGACAAGGTGGGCCGAAGGGCCTGTTTCCATGCTGTAAACCGCAATGGCTCTGTAACTGAATTCTATTATTTACAACCACCCCGATTTGATATATTTTTGTCACATGTATTGGGATACAATGAAAAGTATTGTTTCTTGCGCGCTATACAGACAAAGCATACCGTTCATAGAGAAGGAAAGGAGAGAGTGCAGAATGTAGTGTTACAGTCATAGCTAGGGTGTAGAGAAAGATCAACTTAATGCGAGGTCGGTCCATTCAAAAGTCTGACAGCAGCAGGGAAGAAGCTGTTCTTGAGTCGGTCGGTCCGTGACCTCAGACTTTTGTATCTTTTCCCCCGACGGAAGAAGGTGGAAGAGAGAATGTCCGGGGTGCGTGGGGGGGTCCTTAATTATGCCGGCTGCTTTTCCCCGAGGCAGCGGGAAGTGTAGACAGAGTCAATGGATGGGAGGCTGGTTTGCGTGATGGATTGGGCTACATTCACGACCCTTTTGTAGTTCCTTGCGGTCTTGGGCAGAGCAGGAGCCCCAGACCAAGCTGTGATACAACCAGAAAGAATGCTTTCTATGGGGCATCTGTAAAAGTTGGTGAGAGTCGTAGCTGACATGCCAAATTTCCTTAGTCTTCTGAGAAAGTAGAGGCGTTGGTGGGGCTTTCTTAACTATAGTGTCGGCATGGGGGGGACCAGGACAGGTTGTTGGTGATCTGGACAGCTTCTGAGGAGGTAGAGGCGTTGGTGGGTCTTTGACACCCCTCGCGATAAATTTCAAAGTGGAAGGTGTTTTTTTCCTGAGTGGCAATTGTTCTCTAAGTGACCCCAAACCTGTTCTCCCTGGCTGCTAGGTTGCCATCGACTTTACCGCCTCGAACGGGGATCCCAGAAACAGCACGTCTCTGCACTTCATCAACCACAGCCAGCCGAACGAATATCTGAAGGCACTGACGGCAGTCGGAGAGATTTGCCAGGATTACGACACGTAAGGCGGAGAGGGAAAGGGGGGGGGGGGGGGAGCATTCCCTGAGGGGGACTGACAACGGCAAGGCCCCCGAACTGGGCGAAATCCGTTCCACACACGGTTCACGGTTAACAATTACCTTTTGTCCGCAGGGACAAGAAGTTTCCCGCCTACGGATTCGGAGCAAGGGTCCCTCCGGATTATGAGGTGAGGCATTGAGCGGGAGTGAAGGAAGTCAGAGTTACAGGCTGGAATCTAATCGAGGGGTTCAGGGTGGTTTATATATAGAATAACAGATACCCGGGAGTGAGTTACAGACTGGAATCTAATCGAGGGGTTCGGGGTGGTTTATATATAGAATAACAGATACCCGGGAATGAGTTACAGACTGGAATCTAATCGAGGGGTTCGGGGTGGTTTATATATAGAATAACAGATACCCGGGAGTGAGTTACAGACTGGAATCTAATCGAGGGGTTCGGGGTGGTTTATATATAGAATAACAGATACCCGGGAGTGAGTTACAGACTGGAATCTAATCGAGGGGTTCGGGGTGGTTTATATATAGAATAACAGATACCCGGGAGTGAGTTACAGACTGGAATCTAATCGAGGGGTTCAGGGTGGTTTATATATAGAATAACAGATACCCGGGAGTGAGTTACAGACTGGAATCTAATCGAGGGGTTCAGGGTGGTTTATATATAGAATAACAGATACCCGGGAGTGAGTTACAGACTGGAATCTAATCGAGGGGTTCGGGGTGGTTTATATATAGAATAACAGATACCCGGGAGTGAGTTACAGACTGGAATCTAATCGAGGGGTTCGGGGTGGTTTATATATAGAATAACAGATACCCGGGAGTGAGTTACAGACTGGAATCTAATCGAGGGGTTCGGGCTGGTTTATATATAGAATAACAGATACCCGGGAGTGAGTTACAGACTGGAATCTAATCGAGGGGTTCGGGGTGGTTTATATATAGAATAACAGATACCCGGGAGTGAGTTACAGACTGGAATCTAATCGAGGGGTTCGGGGTGGTTTATATATAGAATAACAGATACCCGGGAGTGAGTTACAGACTGGAATCTAATCGAGGGGTTCGGGGTGGTTTATATATAGAATAACAGATACCCGGGAGTGAGTTACAGACTGGAATCTAATCGAGGGGTTCGGGTTGGTTTATATATAGAATAACAGATACCCGGGAGTGAGTTACAGACTGGAATCTAATCGAGGGGTTCGGGGTGGTTTATATATAGAATAACAGATACCCGGGAGTGAGTTACAGACTGGAATCTAATCGAGGGGTTCGGGGTGGTTTATATATAGAATAACAGATACCCGGGAGTGAGTTACAGACTGGAATCTAATCGAGGGGTTCGGGGTGGTTTATATATAGAATAACAGATACCCGGGAGTGAGTTACAGACTGGAATCTAATCGAGGGGTTCGGGGTGGTTTATATATAGAATAACAGATACCCGGGAGTGAGTTACAGACTGGAATCTAATCGAGGGGTTCGGGGTGGTTTATATATAGAATAACAGATACCCGGGAGTGAGTTACAGACTGGAATCTAATCGAGGGGTTCGGGGTGGTTTATATATCGAATAACAGATACCCGGGAGTGAGTTACAGACTGGAATCTAATCGAGGGGTTCGGGGTGGTTTATATATAGAATAACAGATCCCCGGGAGTGAGTTACAGACTGGAATCTAATCGAGGGGTTCGGGGTGGTTTATATATAGAATAACAGATACCCGGGAGTGAGTTACAGACTGGAATCTAATCGAGGGGTTCAGGGGTGGTTTATATATAGAATAACAGATACCCGGGAGTGAGTTACAGACTGGAATCTAATCGAGGGGTTCGGGGTGGTTTATATATAGAATAACAGATACCCGGGGGTGAGTTACAGACTGGAATCTAATCGAGGGGTTCGGGGTGGTTTATATATAGAATAACAGATACCCGGGAGAGAGATACAGACTGGAATCTAATCGAGGGGTTCAGGGTGGTTTATATATAGAATAACAGAAACCCGGGAGTGAGTTACAGACTGGAATCTAATCGAGGGGTTCGGGGTGGTTTATATACAGAATAACAGATACCCGGGAGTGAGTTACAGACTGGAATCTAATCGAGGGGTTCGGGGTGGTTTATATACAGAATAACAGATACCCGGGAGTGAGTTACAGACTGGAATCTAATCGAGGGGTTCGGGGTGTTTATATATAGAATAACAGATACCCGGGAGTGAGTTACAGACTGGAATCTAATCGAGGGGTTCGGGGTGGTTTATATATAGAATAACAGGTACCCGGGAGTGAGTTACAGACTGGAATCTAATCGAGGGGTTCAGGGTGGTTTATATATAGAAAAACAGATACCCGGGAGTGAGTTACAGACTGGAATCTAATCGAGGGGTTCGGGGTGGTTTATATATAGAATAACAGATACCCGGGAGTGAGTTACAGACTGGAATCTAATCGAGGGGTTCGGGGTGGTTTATATATAGAATAACAGATACCCGGGAGTGAGTTACAGACTGGAATCTAATCGAGGGGTTCGGGGTGGTTTATATATAGAATAACAGATACCCGGGAGTGAGTTACAGACTGGAATCTAATCGAGGGGTTCGGGGTGGTTTATATATCGAATAACAGATACCCGGGAGTGAGTTACAGACTGGAATCTAATCGAGGGGTTCGGGGTGGTTTATATATAGAATAACAGATCCCCGGGAGTGAGTTACAGACTGGAATCTAATCGAGGGGTTCGGGGTGGTTTATATATAGAATAACAGATACCCGGGAGTGAGTTACAGACTGGAATCTAATCGAGGGGTTCAGGGGTGGTTTATATATAGAATAACAGATACCCGGGAGTGAGTTACAGACTGGAATCTAATCGAGGGGTTCGGGGTGGTTTATATATAGAATAACAGATACCCGGGGGTGAGTTACAGACTGGAATCTAATCGAGGGGTTCGGGGTGGTTTATATATAGAATAACAGATACCCGGGAGAGAGATACAGACTGGAATCTAATCGAGGGGTTCAGGGTGGTTTATATATAGAATAACAGAAACCCGGGAGTGAGTTACAGACTGGAATCTAATCGAGGGGTTCGGGGTGGTTTATATACAGAATAACAGATACCCGGGAGTGAGTTACAGACTGGAATCTAATCGAGGGGTTCGGGGTGGTTTATATACAGAATAACAGATACCCGGGAGTGAGTTACAGACTGGAATCTAATCGAGGGGTTCGGGGTGTTTATATATAGAATAACAGATACCCGGGAGTGAGTTACAGACTGGAATCTAATCGAGGGGTTCGGGGTGGTTTATATATAGAATAACAGATACCCGGGAGTGAGTTACAGACTGGAATCTAATCGAGGGGTTCGGGGTGGTTTATATATAGAATAACAGATCCCCGGGAGTGAGTTACAGACTGGAATCTAATCGAGGGGTTCAGGGTGGTTTATATATAGAATAACAGATACCCGGGAGTGAGTTACAGACTGGAATCTAATCGAGGGGTTCGGGGTGGTTTATATATAGAATAACAGATACCCGGGAGTGAGTTACAGACTGGAATCTAATCGAGGGGTTCGGGGTGGTTTATATATAGAATAACAGATACCCGGGAGTGAGTTACAGACTGGAATCTAATCGAGGGGTTCGGGGTGGTTTATATATAGAATAACAGATACCCGGGAGTGAGTTACAGACTGGAATCTAATCGAGGGATTCGGGGTAGAACATAGAACATAGAACATTACAGCGCAGAACAGGCCCTTCGGCCCACGATGTTGCACCGACCAGTTAAAAAAAAAAACTGTGACCCTCCAACCTAAACCAATTTCTTTTCGTCCATGAACCTATCTACGGATCTCTTAAACGCCCCCAAACTAGGCGCATTTACTACTGATGCTGGCAGGGCATTCCAATCCCTCACCACCCTCTGGGTAAAGAACCTACCCCTGACATCGGTTCTATAACTACCCCCCCTCAATTTAAAGCCATGCCCCCTCGTGCTGGATTTCTCCATCAGAGGAAAAAGGCTATCACTATCCACCCTATCTAAACCTCTAATCATCTTATATGTTTCAATAAGATCCCCTCTTAGCCGCCGCCTTTCCAGCGAAAACAATCCCAAATCCCTCAGCCTCTCCTCATAGGATCTCCCCTCCATACCAGGCAACATCCTGGTAAACCTCCTCTGCACCCTCTCCAAAGCCTCCACATCCTTCCTGTAATGTGGGGACCAGAACTGCACACAGTACTCCAAGTGCGGCCGCACCAGAGTTGTGTACAGTTGCAACATAACGCTACGACTCCTAAATTCAATCCCCCTACCAATAAACGCCAAGACACCATATGCCTTCTTAACAACCTTATCTACTTGATTCCCAACTTTCAGGGATCTATGCACACATACACCTAGATCCCTCTGCTCCTCCACACTATTCAAAGTCCTCCCGTTAGCCCTATACTCAACACATCTGTTATTCCTACCAAAGTGAATTACCTCACACTTCTCCGCATTAAACTCCATCCGCCACCTCTCGGCCCAACTTTGCAACCTGTCTAAGTCTTCCTGCAAACTACGACACCCTTCCTCACTGTCTACCATACCACCGACTTTGGTGTCATCAGCAAATTTGCTAATCCACCCAACTATACCCTCATCCAGATCATTAATAAATATTACAAACAGCAGTGGCCCCAAAACAGATCCCTGAGGTACACCACTTGTAACCGCACTCCATGATGAATATTTACTATCAACCACCACCCTCTGTTTCCTATCCGCTAGCCAATTCCTGATCCAATTTCCTAGATCACCCCCAATCCCATACATCTGCATTTTCTGCAGAAGCCTACCATGGTGAACCTTATCAAACGCCTTACTAAAATCCATATATACCACGTCCACTGCCTTGCCCCCATCCACCTCCTTGGTCACTTTCTCAAAAAACTCAATAAGGTTAGTAAGGCACGACCTACCTGCCACAAAACCATGCTGACTATCACCTATCAATTCATTACTCTCCAAATAACTATAAATCCTATCCCTTATAATTTTTTCCAACATCTTGCCGACAACAGAAGTGAGACTCACCGGTCTATAATTCCCGGGGAAGTCTCTGTTCCCCTTCTTAAACAATGGGACAACATTCGCTAACCTCCAATCTTCTGGTACTATACCAGAGGCCAACGACGACCTGAAGATCAGAGCCAGAGGCTCTGCAATCACTTCTCTTGCCTCCCAGAGAATCCTGGGATAAATCCCATCCGGACCAGGGGATTTATCTATTTTCAGACCCTCCAGAATATCCTGCACATCCTCCTTATCAACTGTAATACTGTCTATTCTACTCCCCTGCAACCCAGTGTCCTCCTCAGCTATATTCATGTCCCCTTGCGTGAACACCGAAGAGAAATATTGGTTCAATGCTTCACCAATCTCCTCCGGTTCCACACATAACTTCCCTCTGCCATCTATAACTGGCCCTAAACTTGCCCTAACCAACCTTCTGTTCTTGACATACCTATAGAACGCCTTAGGATTCTCTTTAACCCTATCCGCCAAAGTCTTCTCATGTCCCCTTTTAGCCCTTCTAAGCTCGCTCTTCAACTCCCTCTTAGCCAATCTAAAGCTTTCTAGTGCACTACCCGAGTGCTCACGTCTCATCCGAACATAAGCCTCCTTTTTCTTTTTAACCAACAAAGAAACTTTTTTGGTGCACCACGGTTCCCTAGCCCTACCAATTCCTCCTTGCCTGACAGGGACATACCTATCACAGACTCGCAGTAGCTGCTCCTTGAAAAAACTCCACATGTCGGACGTTCCCAGTCCCTGTAATCTCCTCGTCCAACCTATGTTTCCTAATTCTCTCCTAATAGCCTCATAATTACCCTTCCCCCAGCTAAAACCACTGGCCCGAGGTTCATGCCTATCCCTTTCCATCACTAAGGTGAACGTAACCGAATTGTGGTCACTATCACCAAAATGCACACCAACTTCCAAGTCTAGCACCTGGTCTGGCTCATTTCCCAGCACCAGATCCAATATAGCCTCACCTCTAGTTGGCCTGTCTACATACTGAGTCAAAAAACCTTCCTGCACGCTTTGAACAAAAACTGACCCCTCTAACGAGCTAGAGCTATAACAATTCCAGTCAATATTAGTCAAGTTAAAATCCCCCATAACAATTGCCCTATTACTTTCACTCCTAAGCAGGATTGACTCCGCAATCCTTTCCTCAACCTCTCTAGAACTTTTAGGAGGTCTATAAAAGACTCCCAACAGGGTGACCTCTCCTCTCCTATTTCTAATCTCCGCCCATACTACCTCAACAGATAAGTCCTCATCAAACCTCCTCTCTGACACTGTGATACAATCTCTGACCAATAATGCTACCCCTCCCCCTCTTCTACCTCCTTCCCTACTTCGACTAAAACATTTGAACCCCGGGACCTGCAGCATCCATTCCTGCCCCTGCTCTATCCATGTCTCTGAAATAGCCACAACATCGAAGTCCCAGGTACTGATCCACGCTGCAAGTTCACCCACTTTATTGCGAATACTCCTGGCATTGAAGTATACACATTTCAAACCCTGCTCCACCCCACCTCTGCAATGCCGTGCATTGCAGTCCCCATCCATGCATCCCTCACTTTCAGCCCCACTACTCAGGATCCCTCCCCCCCCCCGAATCAGTTTAAACCTCCCTGCATGGCCTTAGCAAATTTACCCCCCCAGGATATTGGTCCCCTTCTGGTTTATATATAGAATAACAGATACCCGGGAGTGAGTTACAGACTGGAATCTAATCGAGGGGTTCGGGGTGGTTTATATATAGAATAACAGATACCCGGGAGTGAGTTACAGACTGGAATCTAATCGAGGGGTTCGGGGTGGTTTATATATAGAATAACAGATACCCGGGAGTGAGTTACAGACTGGAATCTAATCGAGGGGTTCGGGGTGGTTTATATATAGAATAACAGATACCCGGGAGTGAGTTACAGACTGGAATCTAATCGAGGGGTTCGGGGTGGTTTATATATAGAATAACAGATACCCGGGAGTGAGTTACAGACTGGAATCTAATCGAGGGGTTCGGGGTGGTTTATATATCGAATAACAGATACCCGGGAGTGAGTTACAGACTGGAATCTAATCGAGGGGTTCGGGGTGGTTTATATATAGAATAACAGATACCCGGGAGTGAGTTACAGACTGGAATCTAATCGAGGGGTTCGGGGTGGTTTATATACAGAATAACAGATACCCGGGAGTGAGTTACAGACTGGAATCTAATCGAGGGGTTCGGGGTGGTTTATATATGGAATAACAGATACCCGGGGTGAGTTACAGACTGGAATCTAATCGAGGGGTTCGGGGTGGTTTATATACAGAATAACAGATGCCCCGGAGTGAGTTACAGACTGGAATCTAATCGAGGGGTTCGGGGTGGTTTATATACAGAATAACAGATACCCGGGAGTGAGTTACAGACTGGAATCTAATCGAGGGGTTCGGGGTGTTTTATATATAGAATAACAGATACCCGGGAGTGAGTTACAGACTGGAATCTGATCGAGGGGTTCAGGGTGGTTTATATATAGAATAACAGATACCCGGGAGTGAGTTACAGACTGGAATCTAATCGAGGGGTTCGGGGTGGTTTATATATAGAATAACAGATACCCGGGAGTGAGTTACAGACTGGAATCTAATCGAGGGGTTCAGGGTGGTTTATATATGGAATAACAGATACCCGGGAGTGAGTTACAGACTGGAATCTAATCGAGGGATTCGGGGTGGTATATATATGGAATAACAAATACCCGGGAGTGAGTTACAGACTGGAATCTAATCGAGGGGTTCGGGGTGGTTTATATATAGAATAACAGATACCCGGGAGTGAGTTACAGACTGGAATCTAATCGAGGGGTTTGGGGTGGTTTATATATAGAATAACAGATACCCGGGAGTGAGTTACAGACTGGAATCTAATCGAGGGGTTCGGGGTGGTTTATATATAGAATAACAGATACCCGGGAGTGAGTTACAGACTGGAATCTAATCGAGGGGTTAAGGGTTGTTTATATATAGAATAACAGATACCCGGGAGTGAGTTACAGACTGGAATCTAATCGAGGGGTTCGGGGTGGTTTATATATAAAATAACACATACCCGGGAGTGAGTTACAGACTGGAATCTAATCGAGGGGTTCGGGGTGGTTTATATATAGAATAACAGATACCCGGGAGTGAGTTACAGACTGGAATCTAATCGAGGGGTTCGGGGTGGTTTATATATAGAATAACAGATACCCGGGAGTGAGTTACAGACTGGGATCTAACCGAGGGGTTCGGGGTGGTTTATATATAGAATAACAGATACCCGGGAGTGAGTTACAGACTGGAATCTAATCGAGGGGTTCGGGGTGGTTTATATATAGAATAACAGGTACCCGGGAGTGAGTTACAGACTGGAATCTAATCGAGGGGTTCGGGGTGGTTTATATATAGAATAACAGATACCCGGGAGTGAGTTACAGACTGGAATCTAATCGAGGGGTTCAGGGTGGTTTATATATAGAATAACAGATACCCGGGAGTGAGTTACAGACTGGAATCTAATCGAGGGGTTCGGGGTAGTTTATATATAGAATAACAGATACCCGGGAGTGAGTTACAGACTGGGATCTAATCGAGGGGTTCGGGGGGGTTTATATATAGAATAACAGATACCCGGGAGTGAGTTACAGACTGGAATCTAATCGAGGGGTTCGGGGTGGTTTATATATAGAATAACAGATACCCGGGAGTGAGTTACAGACTGGAATCTAATCGAGGGGTTCGGGGGGGTTTATATATAAAATAACAGATACCCGGGAGTGAGTTACAGACTGGAATCTAATCGAGGGGTTCGGGGTGGTTTATATATAGAATAACAGATACCCGGGAGTGAGTTACAGACTGGAATCTAATCGAGGGGTTCGGGGTGGTTTATATCTAGAATAACAGGTACCCGGGAGTGAGTTACAGACTGGAATCTAATCGAGGGGTTCGGGGTGGTTTATATATAGAATAACAGATACCCGGGAGTGAGTTACAGACTGGAATCTAATCGAGGGGTTCAGGGTGGTTTATATATAGAATAACAGATACCCGGGAGTGAGTTACAGACTGGAATCTAATCGAGGGGTTCAGGGTGGTTTATATATAGAATAACAGATACCCGGGAGTGAGTTACAGACTGGAATCTAATCGAGGGGTTCGGGGTGGTTTATATATAGAATGACAGCTACCCGGGAGTGAGTTACAGACTGGAATCTAATCGAGGGGTTCGGGGTGGTTTATATATAGAGTAACAGATACCCGGGAGTGAGTTACAGACTGGAATCTAATCGAGGGGTTCGGGGTGGTTTATATATAGAATGACAGCTACCCAGGAGTGAGTTACAGACTGGAATCTAATCGAGGGGTTCGGGGTGGTTTATATATAGAATGACAGCTACCCTGGAGTGAGTTACAGACTGGATTCTAATCAAGGGGTTCGGGGTGGTTTATATATAGAATAACAGATACCCGGGAGTGAGTTACAGGCTGGAATCTAATCAAGGGGTTCGGGGTGGTTTATATATAGAATAACAGATACCCGGGAGTGAGTTACAGACTGGAATCTAATCGAGGGGTTCAGGGTGGTTTATATATAGAATAACAGATACCCGGGAGTGAGTTACAGACTGGAATCTAATCGAGGGGTTCAGGGTGGTTTATATATAGAATAACAGATACCCGGGAGTGAGTTACAGACTGGAATCTAATCGAGGAGTTTGGGGTGGTTTATATATAGAATAACAGATACCCGGGAGTGAGTTACAGACTGGAATCTAATCGAGGGGTTCGGGGTGGTTTATATACAGAATAACAGATCCCCGGGAGTGA
>NW_027593321.1:25000-34438 GCF_964213995.1 Mustelus asterias
CATGGCCAATCCACCTAACCTACACATCTTTGGACACTCAGGGGCAATTTAGCATGGCCAATCCACCTAACCTACACATCTTTGGACACTAAGGGGCAATTTAGCATGGCCAATCCACCTAACCGACACATCTTTGGACACTAAGGGGCAATTTAGCATGGCCAATCCACCTAACCGACACATCTTTGGACACTAAGGGGCAATTTAGCATGGCCAATCCACCTAACCGACACATCTTTGGACACTAAGGGGCAATTTAGCATGGCCAATCCACCTAACCATCACATCTTTGGACACTAAGGGGCAATTTAGCATGGCCAATCAACCTAACCTGCACATCTTTAGACACTAAGGGACAATTTAGCATGGCCAATCCACCCTAACCTACACATCTTTGGACACTAAGGAACAATTTACCATGGCCAATCCACCTAACCCGCACATCTTTGGACACTAAGGGGCAATTTTGCATGGCCAATCCCCCTAACCTGCACATCTTTGGACACTAAGGGACAATTTACCATGGCCAATCCATCTAACCCGCACATCTTTGGATACTAAGGGGCAATTTTGCATGGCCAATCCCCCTAACCTGCACATCTTTGGACACTAAGGGACAATTTAGCATGGCCAATCCATCTAACCTACACATCTTTGGACACTAAGGAACAATTTAGCACGGCCAATCCACCTAACCTACCCATCGTTGGACACTAAGGGGCAATTTAGCATGGCCAATCCACCCAACCTACACATCTTTGGACACTAAGGGACAATTTAGCACGGCCAATCCATCTAACTTGCACATCTTTGGACACTAAGGGACAATTTAGCATGGCCAATCCACCCTAACCTACACATCTTTGGACACTAAGGAACAATTTACCATGGCCAATCCACCTAACCCGCACATCTTTGGACACTAAGGGGCAATTTTGCATGGCCAATCCCCCTAACCTGCACATCTTTGGACACTAAGGGACAATTTACCATGGCCAATCCATCTAACCCGCACATCTTTGGATACTAAGGGGCAATTTTGCATGGCCAATCCCCCTAACCTGCACATCTTTGGACACTAAGGGACAATTTAGCATGGCCAATCCATCTAACCTACACATCTTTGGACACTAAGGAACAATTTAGCACGGCCAATCCACCTAACCTACCCATCGTTGGACACTAAGGGGCAATTTAGCATGGCCAATCCACCCAACCTACACATCTTTGGACACTAAGGGACAATTTAGCACGGCCAATCCATCTAACTTGCACATCTTTGGAGACTAAGGGACAATTTAGCACGGCTAATCCATCTAACCTACACATCTTTGGACACGAAGGGGACAATTTAGCATGGCCAATCCACCCTAACCTATACATCTTTGGACACTAAGGGGACAATTTAGCATGGCCAGTCCACCTAACCTACACACCTTTGGACACTAAGGGACAATTTAGCACGGCCAATCCACCCTAACCTACACATCTTTGGACATTAAGGGACAATTTAGCATGGCCAATCCACCCTAACCTACACATCTTTGGATCTGTTTAAGACTTGCGCGTTTTTTAAATTTACGCGGGTGCAAAAGGAGCCTCTCGTCACGCAGTGCGCGCTCTCCGTGACGACGACCCAGCCAATCGGCATCGATTTGCTGATTGGTGACCACTGCCTCTTTTCCATTGCGGTATAGATTGTTGTTGGGGGTCCTGAGATTCCGCATTTGCCTCCGACAGAGGACGGGGAGCATAGAACAAAGAGCAGGACAGCTCAGGAACAGGCCCCTCGGCCCTCCGAGCCTGCGCCAACCAGGCTGCCCCTGACTGAACTAAAACCGTACGCACTTACAGAGTCCGTATCCTTCCATTCTAATCTGTATTCGTCTAGTTGCCCCTTAAATGCTGCTATCGTACCCGCTCCCACCCCCCTCCCCGGGCAGCACCTTCCAGACATTCACCACCCTCTGTGTAAAAAAAATTACCTCGTACATTGGTTGATGGGAAATATTCATCCTAGAGTTCAGTTACTAGTGGTGTACCGCAAGGATCTGTTTTGGGGCCACTGCTGTTTGTCATTTTGATTAATGACCTGGATGAGGGCGTAGAAGGATGGGTTAGTAAATTTGCGGGTGACTCTAAAATCGGTGGAGTTGTGGACAGTGTGGAGGGAAGTGGCAGGTTACAGAGGGACATAGATAAGCTGCAGAGCTGGGCTGAGAGGTGGCAATGGAGTCTAATGCGGAAAAGTGTGAGGTGATTCACTTTGGAAGGAGTAACAGGAATACAGAGTACTGGGCTAATGGTAAGATACTTGGTAGTGTGGATGAACAGAGGGATCTGGGTGTCCATGTGCATAGATCCCTGGAAGTTGGCACCCAGGTTGACAGGGTTGTTAAGAAGGCGTACAGTGTGTTAGCTTTTATTGGTAGAGGGATTGAGTTTCGGAGCCAGGAGGCCATGCTGCAACTGTACAAAACTCTGGTGCGGCCGCACTTGGAGTATTGCGTACAGTTCTGGTCGCCGTATTATAGGAAAGATGTGGAAGCGTTGGAAAGGGTGCAGAGGAGATTTACCAGGATGTTGCCTGGTAAGGTGGGAAAATCGTATGAGGAAAGGCTGAGGGGCTTGAGGTTGTTTTCGTTAGAGAGAAGAAGGTTAAGAGGTGACTTAATAGAGGCATACAAGATGATCAGAGGATTAGATGGGGTGGACAGTGAGAGCCTTTTTCCTCGGATGGTGATGGCTAGCACGAGGGGACATAGCTTTAAATTGAGGGGTGAGAGATATAGGACAGATGTTAGAGGAAGGTTCTTCACTCAGAGAGTGGTAAGGGCGTGGAATGCCCTGCCTGCAGCAGTAGTGGACTCGTCAACGTTAAGAGCATTCAAATGGTTATTGGATAAACATATGGATGATATTGGAATAGTGTAGATTAGAGGGGCTTTAGATTGGTTTCACTGGTCGGCGCAACATCGAGGGCCGAAGGGCCTGTACTGCGCTGGAATGTTCTATGTTCTATGTACAGCTCCTCTGAACATTTCCCCATGAACCTTAAACCTATGTCATCAGAACTAGGTAGCCATGATGTGGAGATGCCGGCGTTGGACTGGGGTAAACACAGTAAGAAGTCTCACAACACCAGGTTAAAGTCCAACAGGTTTAGTTAGTCGCAAAAGCCACTAGCTTTCGGAGCGCTGCTCCTTCGTCGGGTACCTGATGAAGGAACAGCCTGTTCCGAAAGCTTGTGTGGCTTTTGCTACCAAATAAACCTGTTGGACTTTAACCTGGTGTTGTTAAACTTCTTACCATAAGAACTAGGAGCAGGAGTGGGCCATCTGGCCCCTCGAGCCTGCTCCGCCATTCAATAAGATCATGGCTGATCTTTTCGTGGACTCAGCTCCACTTACCCGCCCGCTCACCATAACCCTTAATTCCTTCACCGTTCAAAAATCTATCCATCCTTGCCTTAAAAACATTCAATGAGGGAGCCTCAACTGGGCAGGGAATTCCACAGATTCACAACCCTTTGTGTGAAGAAGTTCCTCCTCAACTCAGTCCTAAATCTGCTCCCCCTTATTTTGAGGCCATGCCCCCTAGTTCTAGTTTCACCCGCCAGTGGAAACAACTTCCCTGCTTCTATCTTATCTATTCCCTTCATAATCTTAGATGTTTCCATAAGATCTCCCTTCATTCTTCTGAATTCCAATGAGTATAGCCCCAGTCTACTCAGTCCCTCCTCATAAGCCAACTCTCTCAACTCCGGAATCAACCGAGTGAATCTCCTCTGCACCCCCTCCAGTTTCCTCGTCCTTGACTTTTCCTCCCTCGGAAAGAGCGTCCACTCTTGTCCATGACCCTCATAATCTTGTAAACCTTCACCAGGTTGCCCCTCAAGGGCGGCAGAGCGGCACAGTGGGTTGGCGCTGCTGCCTCACAGCGCCAGGGACCCGGGTTCGATTCCCGGCTTGGGTCACTGTCTGTGTGGAGTTTGCACATTCTCCCCGTGTCTGCGTGGGTTTCCTCCGGGTGCTCCGGTTTCCTCCCACAGTCTGAAAGACGTGCTGGTTAGGGTGCATTGGCCGTGCTAAATTGCCCCTTAGTGTCCAAAGATGTGCAGGTTAGGTGGATTGGCCGTGCTAAATTGCCCCTTAGTGTCCAAAGATGTGCTGGTTAGGGTGCATTGGCCGTGCTAAATTGCCCCTTAGTGTCCAAAGATGTGCAGGTTAGGTGGATTGGCCATGCTAAATTGCCCCTTAGTGTCCAAAGATGTGCAGGTTAGGTGGATTGGCCATGCTAAATTGCCCCTTGGTGTCCAAAGATGTGCAGGTTGGGTGGATTGGCCGTGCTAAATTGTCCCTTAGTGTCCAAAGATGTGTAGGTTAGGTGGATTGGCCATGCTAAATTGTCCCTTAGTGTCCAAAGATGTGCAGGTTAGGGTGGATTGGCCATGCTAAATTGTCCCCTTAGTGTCAGGGGGACCAGCAAGGGTAAATGCATGGGGTTATGATGATAGGTTTTGGGTGGGATTGTGGTTGGTGCAGACTCCATGGGCCGAATGGCCTCCTTCTGCACTGTGTGATTCTAACCTCTGTCGTTCCAGTGAGAAGGTTGCATCTGTTTTTTCCCTGACCGGGGGGGATGTTGTGATCTGGAGGTTGGGAAAGGCCGGTGGGAACAGAGTCTCGTTTTGAATGAATGGGACGCTCCAGGGGGGGGTGAGATTTCCGTTGTGGTGGCTGTTGACGCTTCCTTGTCTCTCTCTCTCTCTCCCCCTCTCCCCACCTCCCCGCAGAAGTACTACATCCTCCTGATCCTGACGGACGGCGTGGTGACGGATATCGGGGAGACCCGCGACGCCATCGTGGAGGCCTCACACCTCCCGATGTCCGTCATCATTGTGGGGGTGGGGAATGCCGACTTCACGGACATGCGGACTCTGGACGGTGACGATGGCACCTTGCTGTCCACTCGCGGACAGGCGGCCGACCGGGACATTGTGCAGTTTGTCCCCTTTCGGGACTTCAAGAAGGTAGGAGCACCCCCTCCTCTTCCCCCAACCCCCATCCCCCCCCCGCTCTCTTCGAACACCCCGCGCCCTCTCCCCCACTCTCCGGCTCACCCGCTCGTATCCCTCCTTTGGATAACGGAAGCCAGTCGATCTCTCAGACTCTGGTTGAGTTTTTCAAATTCTGGGCGGCACGGCGCGTGAGCGCTGTTACCTCACGCCGTCCGGAACCCGGGTTCGATTCCCCGCCTCTGTCTGTGCGGAGTCTGCATGTTCTGCAAAATACCTGGTGCCCCGGAAGGGTCGGGGGGTTTTAGTTCAGTCGGGGCAGCACGGTCGGAGGGCCGAAGGGCCTGTTCCTGTGCTGTAATTTTCTTTGTTCTTTGTCCTCCCTCCGTGTCTGCGTGGGTTTCCTCCGGGTGCTCCGGTTTCCTCCCACAGTCCGAAAGATGTGTGGGTTAGGTTGATTGGCCATGCTAAATTGCCCCTTAGTGTCCAAAGATGTGCGGGTTAGGTGGATTGGCCATGCTAAATTGCCCCTTAGTGTCCAAAGATGTGCAGGTTAGGTGGATTGGCCATGCTAAATTGCCCCTTACAGTCCAATAATGTGCGGGTTAGGTGGATTGGCCATGCTAAATTGCCCCTTGGGGCAATTTAGCATAGCCAATCTGCCTAACCTGCACATCTTTAGACGCTAAGGGGCAATTTAGCATGGCCAATCCACCTAACTTAAACATCTTTGGACACTAAGGAACAATTTAGCATGGCCAATCCACCTAACTTAAACATCTTTAGACGCTAAGGGGCAATTTAGCATGGCCAATCCACCTAACTTAAACATCTTTGGACACTAAGGGGCAATTTAGCATGGCCAATCCACCTAACTTGCACATCTTTGGACACTAAGGGACAATTTAGCATGGCCAATCCACCTAACCTGTACATCTTTGGACACTAAGGGACAATTTAGCATGGCCAATCCACCTAACCTGCACATCTTTGGACACTAAGGGGCAATTTAGCATGGCCAATCCACCTAACCTGCACATCTTTGGACACTAAGGGACAATTTAGCATGGCCAATCCACCTAACTTAAACATCTTTAGACGCTAAGGGGCAATTTAGCATGGCCAATCCACCTAACTTAAACATCTTTGGACACTAAGGGGCAATTTAGCATGGCCAATCCACCTAACTTAAACATCTTTGGACACTAAGGGGCAATTTAGCATGGCCAATCCACCTAACCTGTACATCTTTGGACACTAAGGGACAATTTAGCATGGCCAATCCACCTAACTTGCACATCTTTGGACACTAAGGGACAATTTAGCATGGTCAATCCACCTAACCTGCACATCTTTGGACACTAAGGGGCAATTTAGCATGGCCAATCCACCCAACCTGCACATCTTTGGACTGTGGGAGGAAACCGGAGCTCCCGGAGGAAACCCACGCAGACACGGGGAGAACGTGCAGACTCCACACAGAGAGTGACCCAAGCCGGGAATCGAACCCGGGACCCTGGAGCTGTGAGGCAGCAGCGCTAACCCCACTGTGCTACCGTGCCACCCTATTTTTGCCTCTGAGAGATCTGGTTCTGATTTTTATCCGGTGCTCCCCTCGTCCACGACAGGGATAAAATCACGAGCCTTTGGGTCTACCTGACATGTTAAATCCCAGGAGTTGGGCCTAGGTTCTGGGCTCAGTTCCTGGGAAGTTGTGCCTAGGTTCAGGGCTCAGTTCCTGGGGAGTTAGGCCTAGATTCTGGGCTCAGTCTCTGAGGAGTTGGGCCTAGATTCTGGGCTCAGTCCCTGGGGAGTTGGGCCTAGATTCAGGGCTCAGTTCCTGGGAGTTGGGCCTAGATTCTGGGCTCAGCTCCTGGGGAGTTGGGTCTAGATTCTGGGCTCAGTTCCTGGGGAGTTGGGCCTAGATTCTGGGCTCAGTCTCTGGGGAGTTGGGCCTAGATTCTGGGCTCAGTCTCTGAGGAGTTGGGCCTAGATTCTGGGCTCAGTTCCTGGGATGTGGGCCTAGATTCTGAGCTCAGTTCCTGGGAGTTGGGCCTAGATTCTGGGCTCAGTCCCTGGGGAGTTGGGCCTAGATTCAGGGCTCAGTTCCTGGGGAGTTGGGCCTAGATTCTGGGCTCAGTCCCTGGGGAGTTGGGCCTAGATTCAGGGCTCAGCTCCTGGGGAGTTGGGCCTAGATTCTGGGCTCAGTTCCTGGGGAGTTGGGCCTAGATTCTGGGCTCAGTTCCTGGGAGTTGGGCCTAGATTCTGGGCTCAGTTCCTGGGATGTGGGCCTAGATTCTGGGCTCAGTCTCTGGGGTGTTGGGCCTAGATTCTGGGCTCAGTCCCTGCGGAGTTGAGCCTAGATTCTGGGCTCAGTTCCTGGGCAGTTGGGCCTTGTTTCTGGTCTGAATTCCTGGGAGTTGGGCCTAGCTTCTGGGCTCAGTTGCTGGGGAGTTGGGCCTAGATTCTGGGCTCAGTCCCTGCGGAGTTGAGCCTAAATTCTGGGCTCAGTTCCTGGGGAGTTGGGCCTATTTTCTGGGCTCAATTCCTGGGGAGTTGGGCCTAGATTCTGGACTCAGTCTCTGGGGAGTTGGGCCTAGATTCTGGGCTCAGTTGCTGGGGAGTTGGGCCTTGTTTCTGGGCTCAGCTCCTGGGAGTTGGACCTGGATTCTGGACTCAGTTTGTGGGGATTGGACCTAAATTCTTGGCTCAATTCCAAGGAATTGCGCCTAGATTCTGGGCAGAGTCTCTGGGGAATTGGGCCTACTTTTTAGGCTGAAACTCTAGGAGTTAGGCCTAGATTTTAGGTTGAAACTCGAGAAGTTAGGTCTGGATTTTAGGCTGAAACCCTCGGAGTCAGGCCTAGATTTTAAATTGAAACCCTTGGAGTTAGGCCTAGATTTTAACTTGGAAGTCCTAGGAGTTAGGCCTAGATACTAGGCTGAAGCATGAGGAGTTAGGCCTAGATTTTAAAATGAAGCTCTATGAGTTAGGCCTAGATTTTAGGCTGAAATCTGGAGTTAGGCCCAGATTTTTGGCTGCAACCCTAGTGGTTAGGCCTAGGTTTTAGGCTGTAATCCTAGGAGTTAGGCCTAGATTTAAGCTGAAATCCAAGGAGTTAGGCCTAGATTTTAGGCTGAAATCCTAGGAGTTGGGCCTAGATTTTAGGCTGAAGCCCTCGGAGTTGGGCCTAGATTTTATATTGAAACCCTTGGAGGTAGGCCTGGATTTCAGTCTGCAACCCTAGGAGTGAGGCCTAGATTTTAAATTGAAGTCCTAGATTTTAGGCCAAAGCCCTCGGAGTTGTACCTAGATTTTAGTCTGAAACCCTAGGAATTAGGCTTAGATTTTAAATTGAAGTCTTAGGACTTAAGCCTAGATTTTAGTCTGAACCCCTCAAGGTTAGGCCTAGATTTTAGGCTGAAACCCGAGGAGTGAGGCCGAGATTTTAGGCTGAAACCCGAGGAGTTGGGCCCAGATTTTAAGCTGAAATCTGGAGTTAGGCCTAGACTTGAGGCCACAACCCAAGGAGATAGGCCTAGATTTTAAATTGAAGCCCGAGGAGCTAGGCCTAGATTTTAAACTGAAACCCTAGGAGCTAGGCCTAGATATTAGGCTGCAACCCTAGGAGTTGGGCTCAAATCCGAGGAGTTGGGCCTAGGTTAGGATTGAATCCCAGGATGTTTGGGTCCAGATTCTGGGACTCTGGGAGCACAGGGAATGGGGGGGTGCGAGGGGGGGGAATGGAGGCATGGAAGGGGGGTGTGGAGGGGTGGGGGGCGGGGGTGGTGTGATAGAGGGCGGGGTTTATGACTGAGATGAGATGGTTGACTAACTCCAACCCCCCCCCCTTACTCCCCGGCTCATCCTCAATGTTGTCCATTCTGTGCCCAGGCTCCGGCCTCCGCCTTGGCCAAGTGCGTGTTGGCAGAGGTGCCCAAGCAGGTGGTGGAGTTCTACGCCAGCCAGGGCATTGCCCCCGAGCCCTACAAGCAGAGCGGCGGAGCCACGCTGGGAAGCGACGGAGACGGAGAGGGCAGCGGCGGAAATGGCGGAGATGGAGATTCCTCTTGAGGAGGCTTCAATGGAGTCTATATTTTCGGGGGTTGTGGGGGGGAACTGCGGACGCCATGAAGGCGCCAATCTCCGCTCCCTCCTCCCCCACCCCTCCCCTGCCCACCGCCCCAGTCCACACCTCCTCATCTTGACACACCCACCTCACCCCTGAGGCCCCTCTGCATGTGATAGGCCCAAGAACCGGCCAATGGGGTGAAGAAGCGTGACTGGGAGAGAGAGGGGGGTGATGGGAAGGGGGACCATGGCGGCCATTACCGAGGTTCTACGGTCCCCTCGTTCTTCTTATTCCCTCTCACGCCTCTGCCCCTTACCCTCCCGTCCCCTCTCCCCTCCCCAACATCCGC
>NW_027593322.1:0-34431 GCF_964213995.1 Mustelus asterias
GGTGCCTGGAACCCGCTGCCAGAGGAGGTGGTGGAAGCAGGAACATTAGCAACATTTAAGAGGCATCTGGATGGGTACACGAATAAGGAGGGGATAGAGGAATACGGACTGAGTAAGGGCAGAAGGTTTTTTTTTAGTTTAGTTCGGGTATCATGATTGGCACGGGCTTGGAGGGCCGAAGGGCCTGTTCCTGTGCTGTACTTTTTTTTGTTCTTTGCTCTATTATTTATTAGTTCCAATGTGCTTCCAGCTTGAGAAATTGGAATACAAGACTGGCTTTGACTTAGAAAGTTAAGAGTTAAATGATTTTGAGTCAGAATTCCCATGATTCCTGAAATTCCTATAAGGATTGACCACAATGCCCACACCTGCTGAATAGGGTTAGAATGAGGGTACTCAGCAGATAGACAAGATTAACCGATAAAGTTCCTTAGCAACAAATTCGAATATGCACACAATTGGCACTAACATCCTTTGCTCAACTTAAAAAACATATCCAAGATTTATTGGCTCAGAGTGAAGTTGGTTTGGAGTCTTTGACAATTGAGTTTCTTTGGAAAGATCTCGAGTTGAACTGGAGGACAGTTGTGAACAAACATTTGTGAGTTCATGTCCGATACTCTTAAAGCCTGGAAGGACTCAAACCCAGGAACAACTGAAACATAAACTTCCACAGAGCAGAGATTTACCCAATGAGTAAATGTTTGACGGCCGCACGGGTCAAAGGTTTTATCCCTGTCAGAGCTGAGATGAGAGACCCTTTGCTTCAAATGGCTTCACACTCCTCAGGGTCAGTCCAAGAACAACAACGAGTGTTGGATTACCTCCTCCCTTTCCTTGATCATTCAGTTAGCCCTGTTTGAAATCTCGGAGACCTGCGGTGAAGACTGCTTTGGTCTTTGTGAAGTAGCTTCTGAGCGTTCTTCAATGTTAACGGGTTTAACATCCCATTAGACAGCAGCTGTGGCTCAGTGGGTACACCCCCTCCTCCAATACTCAATCTGATTGGCTATCTCCACCTTCTGTAGCGTCAACTATCTCTGTCCTGAACTCAGTCCATCTGTAACTGAAACTGCCTCTACTCATTGGAGCATGAAAGAACGAGAGGTGATTTTATTGAAACATCAAAGACTCTCAGGCTTTGTGGGGTAGGATGTTTCCCCTCGTGGGAGAGTCTAAAACTAAGGAGCATATTTTCAGACTAAGGTATCACCCATTTAAGACAGAGATGAGGAATTTGAAAGCAAAAGAGAAAATGCTGGAAAATCTCAGCAAGTCTGGCAGCATCTATGAGAAGAGAAAAGAGCTGACGTTTCGAGTCCAGGTGACCCTTTGTCAAAGCTAAAAGCTACAGAAAATGGGAGATATTTATACTGCAGGGTGAGGGAATGGAAATGAGTCATAGCCACAGAAACAAGGGGAAAGGCTGCTAATGGCAGTCCATAGAGAGAATAAAAGGTGTGAATGGCTAAACGGCAGAGAAGCTGAAATCAGAGGGTAAACTGTGACAGATAAAGATGTGGGGGGAGGGGGGGGGTGGAGATGGGTGGGAGAGGGGTAAAATAGAGGAGTAATTTCTTCTTTCAGAGGCTCTTGACTCTTTGGAATTCTTTAGCCGAAAGAGGCTAAGTCATTGAATATAGTTAAGGCTGTAATAGATAGTTTTGGACCATAGCAGAGTCAAAGGAATGGACAGGAAAGTGGAGTTGAGGCACAATTATATTAGCCATGATCTTATTGAATGGCAGAGCAAGCTCGAGGAGCTGAATGGCCTACTCCTGCTCCTATTTCCTACGTTCTATAGCCATCTCCAGACTGAATCACTCCAATGTCTTCCTCTAGTTGGTCATTCTAATCTCCACCAATTAAACACTTTTGTGTCTCAGATTAGATCAGGCCCTGCTTATCCATCATCCCTCCTTCACTGACCTGGTCACAATACTTTGAATTTAAAAGTTTCAACCTTGTCTATTATTTGGGCGGCATGGCGGCACAGTGGTGAGCACTGCTGCTTCACAGCGCCAGGGTACAGTTCCGGCCTCGGGTCACTGTCTGTGTGGAGTCTGCACGTTCTCCCCGTTTCTGCGTGGGTTTCCTCCGGGTGCTCCGGTTTCTTCCCACAGTCTGAAAGATGTGCGGGTGAGGTGGATTGGCTATGCTAAATATGCTGGGTTACGGGGATAAAATGGAGGGGAGAGCCTGAGTGGGATGCTTCTTCGAAGAGTCAGCGCAGACTCGATGGGACGAATGGCCTCCTTTTGCACGGTAGGGATTCTATTAGAGGGACAGTGAACAAAAGGATACAGATTTAAGATAATTGACAAAAGAACCGGGGGGGATAGGGAGAGTTTTTTATGTATCAAGTTGTGTTTATCTGGAATACACTGCCTGGAAGAGAAAGTAGATTCTGTATTAACTTCCAAAAGGAAAATAAATAAATACTTGAAAAGGAAACAATTGCAACACCAAAGAGAAAGAGCAGAGGGGTGGGACTGATTGGATAATCCTTTCAAAGAGCTAGCATAGGCACAAATGGGCTGAATGACCTTCTTCTGTGCTGTATCATACCATGGTTCATTGGCCTCAAATCCCTTTTCAGATCTTGAGCACAAAAATCCAGGCTGACACTCTAGTGCAGTACTGAGGGTGTGCCGCACTGTCGGAGGTGCTGGGTTTTGATTTCACTTGGCTTATTGTCACATGTATTGGGATACACTGAAAAATATTGGGCGGGATTTTACGGCCTTGCTCATCCCAAAACCATAAAATCCCACCCGAGGTCAACGGACGTCCGCCCCTCATACGCTCCGATTCCCATGGTAGGCGGGATGGTAAAATTCCGGCTATTGTTTCTTGCTCTCTATACAGATAAAACATACTGTTCATAGAGTACACAGGGGAGCAGGAAAGGAAAGGGTGCAGAATGTAGTGTTACAGTCATAACTAGGGTGTAGAGAGAGATCAGCTTAATATATGGTATGTCCATTCAAAACTCTGATAACAGCAGGGAAGGAACTGTTCTTGTATTCTGTTGGTACGTGACCTCAGACTTTTGTATCTTTTTCCCAATGGAAGAAGGTGGAAGAGAGAATGTCCGGGGTGCGTGGGACCCTTAATTATGCTGGCTGCTTTGCCGAGGCAGCAGGAAGTGTAGACAGTGTAAATGCGTGGGAGGCTGGTTTGTGTGATGGATTGGGCTACATTCACGACCTTTTGAGTTTTTTGCGGTCTTGGGCAGAGCAGGAGCCATACCAAGCTGTGGTACAACCAGAAAGAATGCTTTCTATGGTGCATCTGTAAGAATTAGTGAGAGTCGTAGTGGACATGCCGAATTTCCTTAGACTTTTGAGAAAATAGAGGCATTGGTGGGGCTTTCTTAACTATAGTGTCGGCATGGGGGGACCAGAACAGGTTGTTGGTGTTCTGAATATTTTAAAACTGGAAGCACGCGATGTTGATTTAATTTATTTTTATTTTTGTGTCACAAGTAGGCTTACATTAACACTGCAATGAAGTTACTGTGAACATCCCCTAGTCGCCACACTCCAGCGCCTGTTCGGATACACTGAGGGAGAAGTTAGCACGGCCAATGCACCTCTTTTGGACTGTGGGAGGAAACCGGAGCACCCAGAGGAAACCCACGGAGACATGGGGAGAACGTGCAGACTCTGCACAGACAGTGACCCAAGGCCGGGAATCAAACCCGGGTCCCTGGCACCGTGAGGCAGCAGTGCTGACCTGTAGACAGGATTATGTCCTCCACCACGCTTCCTGAAGTCGATGACTATCTCTTTCATTGTACTGACGTTGAGGGAGAGATTATTGTCATCGCACTAATTCACCAGATCCTCTAGATGTTAAGCCAAGGCTCCTTGGTTTATATCTGGCTGTTTGCATGGATGTGAAAGATCCCATTGCACTAATCTGAAGAGCAGGAGATGTCTGCTCCAGCGTCCTGGGCAAAATCTGCTGCTCCAGCGTCACACAGATAGACAATCTGGCCATTATCACATTGCTGCTATTTGGAGTTTGCTGTGTGTGAATTAATCACAGTAAGAGTTTTAACAACACCAGGTTAAAGTCCAACAGGTTCATTTGGTAGCAAATGCCATTAGCTTTCGGAGCGCTGCTCCTTCGTCAGATGGAGTGGAAATCTGCTCTCAAACAGGGCACAGAGACACAAAATCAAGTTGCAGAATACTGATTAGAATGCGAATCTCTACAGCCAACCAGGTCTTAAAGATACAGACAGTGTGAGTGGAGGGAGCATTAAGCACAGGTTAAAGAGATGTGTATTGTCTCCAAGGCGGCCTTCACGACACACGACAGCACAGAGTCGCTGAGCAGAAACCGACAGCCAAGTTCCACGCATATGAGGACGGCCCAAACTGGGACGCCGGGTCCATGTCACACCACCAGCAACCCCCACAGCTTGCCCCCTGGACCCGCAGAATCCCACTGGCAGTCCCGTCTGGAGACAGCACACATCTCCTTCTCGCAAACAGTGCCCTGTATGAGAGCAGATTTCCACTCCATCTGACAAAGGAGCAGCGCTCCGAAAGCTAATGGCATTTGCTACCAAATAAACCTGTTGGACTTTAACCTGGTGTTGTTAAAACTCTTACTGTGTTTACCCCAGTCCAACGCCAGCATCTCCACATTGTGAATTAATCGCCAGGTTTTCTCCATCAAAACAATGGTTAAACTTCAAAAGTACTTCATTGGATATAAAGTACCGTTAAGATATCCAGTGGTTGTGAAAAGCGCTATATAAATGCAAACATTTCTTTGTTTAGGTTTTCCCCATGGTCCTAGTAAGAAGTTTCACAACACCAGGTTAAAGTCTAACAGGTTTATTTGGAATCACGGGCTTTCGGAGCGCTACTCCTTCATCAGGTGAGTGTAGAGTTGGATTCACAAACAGGGTATATATAGACACAAACTCAATTACAAGATAATGGTTGGAATGCGAGTCTTTACAGGTGCAGAGAGAGGGCCAAGCACAGGTTAAAGAGATGTGAATTGTCTCCAGCCAGGACAGTTAGTGAGATTTTGCAAGCCCAGGCAAGCCGTGGGGGTTACAGATAGTGTGACATGAACCCAAGATCCCGGTTGAGGCCGTCCTCGTGTGTGCGGAACTTGGCTATCAGTTTCTGCTCAGCGATTCTGCGTTGTTGTGTGTCTTGAAGGCCGCCTTGGAGAACGCTTACCCGAAGATCAGAGGCCGAATGCCCGTGACCACTGAAGTGTTCCCCAACAGGAAGGGAACACTCCTGCCTGGTGATTGTCGAGCGGTGTCCATTCATTTGTTGTCGTAGCGTCTGCATGGTCTCCCCAACGTACCATTGCTCAGGACATCCTTTCCTGCCGCGTATTAGGTAGACAACGTTGACCATGGTCCAATGTATTCTCTTGTGGATCTGTCATCCCCCAGTCCTTCACTTCTTCGAGTCTGGTCTCTTGTAACCTCTCTCCTGCCTTTGTCCCACAATTTCCATCCAGGCGCCACGCTGTGTAACTCCCTCCCTCACCCTCTCCTCTCTGCTGCCTGTCCTCCTTTTCAAACTCTCCTTAATACTCATCAGTTTGACCCACTTGTAAAATCCCCCTCCTTAGCTTGGCATCATCTTTATATGGGCGGCACGGTAGCACAGTGGTTAGCACTGCTGCTTCACAGCTCCAGGGACCTGGGTTCGATTCCCGGCTTGGGTCACTGTCTGTGTGGAGTTTGCACATTCTCCTCGTGTCTGCGTGGGTTTCCTCTGGGTGCTCCAGTTTCCTCCCACAGTCCAAAGATGTGCGGGTTAGGTTGATTGGCCATGCTAAAAATTGCCCTCAGTGTCCTGAGATGCGTAGGTTAGAGGGATTAGTGGGTAAATCTGTAGGGATATGGGGGTAGGGCCTGGGTGGGATTGTGGTCGGTGCAGACTCGATGGGCTGAATGGCCTCTTTCTGTACTGTAGGGTTTCTATGATTCTATGATTACAGCTCTGTACACGACCTGGAGACATTTCCCTATGCTAAAGTAGCTACATAGATACATGTTGTTGTTATAGTTTATAACTATTGGACTTTTCAGTGCCTATTTTGAAGATGTTATTGCACATTTTAAATGCACAGTTTTGCACAGATATATATGATGGACACCAGAGGAATATCATAGAATCCCTACAGTACAGAAAGAGGCCATTCAGCCCATCGAGTCTGCACCGACCACAGGCCCTATCCCCATATCCCTACACATTTACCCACTAATCCCTCTAATCTACGCATCTCAGGACACTAAGGGCAATTTTAGCATGGCCAATCAACCTAACCTGCACATCTTTGGACTGTGGGAGGAAACCGGAGCACCCGGAGGAAACCCACGCAGACACGAGGAGAATGTGCAAACTCCACACAGACAGTATATTTTCTGTTGCGTATGGAAGAGATACTTGTGTGGTGAACCATTGTTGGTTCCCACCAGGTAGTGCTGAGCCATGGTCTGGCCAGTACTATGAGTCTGTAGATATGTTACTGTTGGGGTTAGGGTTGGGCTGTTCTACCTGTTAATATAGTCCTTATGGTACACCCCAGTCGGCTCCGCCTCCTGGGAGAGGTATAAAGGTCACTGCTCTGCCTGGTGACCCTTTAGTCTGGGATCGTATACTGTTTATAGTAGCTCTGTTATTGTTGGCAATAAAAGCCTTTATTTCCCGAGTACATCCAGCCTCTCGTGTGTTATATCGCGCATCAACTTGTGAACCACAGATGGGTTATTTTAATCTCTTTGCCTGTGGTCCACTAGCTCTCTCTCTCTCTCCCACTCCTTTATTAAATCTGCTATTGACCACATTTAACATAAAGAGCAGCGCACATATTCTGTGCAATCTTAAAAATTATGAAGTAGCAACACCACAACGCTCGGCAACACCAGACACGCTGCCCTTTGAGGTGGCTGGCTACCTGGTTACTTTATTGAAGAAGTCAGCAGGTCGCTCAGTGATCTAGTTACTGTTTTACACTCGGAAATCAAATCCATTCCTGTAATGTGGAAATTTTTGCTGGTACACTATGGAGAGTAGAGAGTTGTTTCCTTGGAAACACGGCACTAATTGGCTGCCTTTTCTTCAGGCTTTCAAGCCTGTTGACCAGTGAATGCAAATTAAATGCAAACCCTCCGTATATTGATGGGCAGCCATGACCTATAAATTAAAAAGAAAATAGATAATTCATTAAATTTTCAAAAGAATGCATTCAAGAGATTAGCAAATTCTGTAGGATTCTATTACATGCCTGAAATATCACCCAGCATCTATTACCAATCCCCAGTACACTCACTCACACACACACAGACACACTCACTCACACACACACAGACACACTCACTCACACATACAGAGACACACTCACTCACACACACACAGACACACTCACACACACACAGACACACTCACTCACACATACAGAGACACACTCACACACACACAGACACACTCACACACACACAGACACACTCACTCACACATACAGAGACACACTCACTCACACACACACAGACACACTCACACACACAGACACACTCACTCGCACACACAGACACACTCACACACACACAGACACACTCACTCACACACAGACACACTCACTCACACATACAGAGACACACTCACTCACACACACACAGACACACTCACACACACACAGACACACTCACTCGCACACACAGACACACTCACACACACACAGACACACTCACTCACACATACAGAGACACACTCACTCACACACACACAGACACACTCACACACACACACAGAGACACACTCACTCACACATACAGAGACACACACACACAGAGACACACTCACACACATACAGAGACACACACACACAGAGACACACTCACTCACACACACAGAGACACATTCACTCACACATACAGAGACACACACACACACACAGACACACTCACTCACACACACAGAGACACACTCACTCACACATACAGAGACACACACACACACAGAGACACACACACACACAGAGACACACTCACTCACACACAGAGACACACTTACTCACACATACAGACACACACACACACAGAGACACACACACAGAGACACACTCACACACACAGAGACACATTCACACTCACACATTCACACACATACACTCACACACACACTTACTCACATACAGAGAGACACACACACACACACACACACCCGGACATGGAAACACACACAGAAACTCTCACACACACACACCCGGACATGGAAACACACACAGAAACTCTCACACACACACAAACAAACCAACAAGCACACAAAGCCTCCCATGGAGTTAAATCAACATGACAAAGGTCTGGATCTCTTTCTCAGATACCCCTCACTGTGTTATTGTCTGACATGTTCCTAAGAAGCCCCAGGTGAGACAGTGACAGTGAAGGAGTCTCTCAATTCAGTGAGGACCATGTAACCGCTCTCCACAGAGACAAGACAGACATTAAATCAGCCGGCAATCACACACAGCCACGCTTTCAATTCTCATTTTGTGTCACCACCTTGAACATATGACGTGGCCGTTTTCTCTCTCCAGCAATGTAATCCATCAAAGCACCATTATAGGACTGCAGGAACTCAAATTATGCAAACGATCATTCATGCTACATTTGCTCTAGCCTGCTGGGGAACTAATGGCTTCCCTGGTGTCTGGGGGAAATAAACAACCACTGAGCAGAAAGCACTCAGCTTTCTGAGGAGACAGTGTTGCTGCAAAAAGCAGAGTTTTGCTTTGAATTGAGCACGGCTTTACGAAGTGATTTTTAATCCGCAGCAAATATGACAATGTGGCAGTTTGCCAGATGTAAAGTCCCTTTGGGGCACTCACTGATTTTCTGCTTATCAAAGTGAGGGATGTGGCGATGGAGAAAGGAACGCTTTTCATTTCAGAGGCAAACTGTCACCGGCAGTAACAATAACAACAGTGGCAGGGAATAGCTGGGCTATCAACTCGCAACGGGCAGAATGTCCACTGGCACTGCTGTGACATGATGCGGAGATGCCGGCGTTGGACTGGGGTAAACACAATAAGAAGTTTAACAACACCAGGTTAAAGTCCAACAGGTTTATTTGGTAGCAAAAGCCACACAAGCTTTCGGAGCCTTAAGCCCCTTCTTCAGGTGAGGAAGGAACTCACCTGAAGAAGGAGCTTAAGGCTCCGAAAGCTTGTGTGGCTTTTGCTACCAAATAAACCTGTTGGACTTTAACCTGGTGTTGTTAAACTTCTTATTGCTGTGACAGTCAGTGTTTGGGGGGCAGGGCTGGACTTAACGAGAGGATGTGTAGCAAGATAAAGTTTATTCATTAGTCACAAGTAAGGCTTACATTAACACCGCAATGAAGTTACTATGAAATTCCCCGAGTCGCCACACTCCGCATCTGTTCGGGTCAATGCACCCTAACCAGCACATCTTTCAGAATGTGGGAGGAAACCGGAGCACCCAGAGGAAACCCATGGCCATTTGTAATGGCAGTAAGAAGTTTAACAACACCAGGTTAATGTAATGGAACAGTGTAATGGAACAGTGTAATGGAACAGTGGCCTGATGGGGGGAGTTACCCAATCATCCACTTTCTGCAAAACCCCTTCTGACGAAGGGTCCTCCAGACTCGAAACGTTGGCTCTATTCTCTCTCCACAGGTGCTGTCAGACCTGCTGAGATTTTCCAGCATTTTCTGTTTTTGTTTCAGATTCCAGTGTCTGCAGTAACTTGCTTTTATCTACATTCTGCATTGGGAATAATGGCGGCATTATCTGTTGAAGCAATAACAGTCAGCAGGAAAATTAAAGTTTTAAAGTTTATTTATTAGTGTCACAAGTAGGCTTACATTAACACTGCAATGAAGTTACTGTGAAAATCCCCTCGTCGTTACACTGCAGCACCTGTATAGGTACACTGAGGGAGAATTTAGCACGGCCAATGCTCCTAACCAGCATATCTCTCCGACTGTGGGAGGAAACCAGAGCATCCGAAGGAAACCCACGCAGACACGGGGAGAACGTGCAGACTCCAAACAGACAGTGACCCAAGCTGGGAATTGAACCCGGGTCCCTGGCGCTGTGAGGCAGCAGTGCAAACCACTGTGCCACCGTGTCGCCCCTACTTCACAACAAACACATTCTGCATAAACAGCGCACCATAGCGGTCTACAGAGTCTACATGAAAAGTGTCACTTTCAACTACAGCAAAGAGAGTCCATGACTGCAACTGCAGCAACATCTCCTGATAAAAGCAAAATTGTTCCTCCAGCACAATGCAGTGACCCGGGATCCATTTCCGGATTGGGTCACCATCCCCGCGGAGTTTGTACGTTCTCCCCGTGTCTGCGTGTGTTTCCTCCGGGTGCTCTGGTTTCCTCCCACAGTCTGAAGGACGTGCTGGTTAGGTGCATTGGCCATGCTAACTTCTCCCTCAGTGTACCCGAACAGGCACCGGAGTGTGGCGACTAGGGGATTTTTCACAATAACCTCATTGCAGTAACCTGTGACACTAATAAATAAAGTAAAATGCAGTGAGTGGAGGATAGTTACAGAGTATAAACGGTGTGTATAAAATCAATCCTGGTCACTTGTAATGGCAGTAAGAGTTTTAACAACACCAACAACAGTGGCAGGAAATAGCTGGGCTATCAACTTGCAACGGGCAGAATGTCCACTGGCATTGCTGTGACATGATGTGGAGATGCCGGCGTTGGACTGGGGTAAACACAGTAAGAGTTTTAACAACACCAGGTTAAAGTCCAACAGGTTTATTTGGTAGCAAATACCATTAGCTTTCGGAGCGCTGCTCCTTCGTCAGATTTCCACTCCATCTGATGAAGGAGCAGCGCTCCGAAAGCTAATGGTATTTGCTACCAAATAAACCTGTTGGACTTTAACCTGGTGTTGTTAAAACTCTTACTGCTGTGACAGTCAGTGTTATGTTTACCCCAGTCCAATGCCGGCATCTCCACATCACTTGTAATGGAACAGTGGCCTGATGGGGGGAGTTACCCAATCATCCACATTCTGCAAAACCTCTTCTGACGAAGGGTCCTCCAGACTCGAAACGTTGGCTCTATTCTCACTCCACAGGTGCTGTCAGACCTGCTGAGATTTTCCAGCATTTTCTGTTTTTGTTTCAGATTCCAGTATCTGCAGTAACTTGCTTTTATCTACATTCTGCATTGGGAATAATGGCGGCATTATCTGTTGAAGCAATAAAGGTCAGCATGAAAAAAAAAAAGTTTTAAAGTTTATTTATTAGTGTCGTAAGTAGGCTGACATTAACACTGCAATGAAGTTATTGTGAAACTCCCCTAGTCACCACACTCCAGCACCTGTATAGGTAGACTGAGGGAGAATTTAGCACGGCCAATGCCCCTAACCAGCAGATCTCTTCGACTGTGGGAGGAAACCAGAGCACCCGGAGGAAACCTACGCAGACATGGGGAGAACGTGTAGACTCCACAAAGACAGTGACCCAAGCCAGGAATTGAACCCAGGTCGCTGGCACTGTGAGGCAGCAGTGCTAACCACTGTGCCACCGTGCCGCCCATAAGGAGTGTGCAAGTTCTCCAACAGTGTTATCCTGCCCCCAACTTCTCCAATCCTTCATAAATGAACGAATGTATTTTTGTATTAACCAATCCCTGATGCCTGGTTGGTGTCTTGACGTTTATCTATTGAGTAAGAATGACAAGAAGGAAAACGCAAACAGAAAATGCTGGAAAATCCCAGCAGGTCTGACAGCATCTGTGGAGAGAGAATAGAGCCAACGTTTCGAGTCTGGATGACCCTTCATCAGAGCTGAAGAGAAAGAAAATCGGACAAGAGTTATACTGTGAGGGCGGGGGGGTGGGGGGGTCTGTAATTGGACAAAGGGAATGTAAATAGTGATGATAAAGGCTGAGAAAGGTGCTAAAAGCGTCCATTAAGTGATCGAAATGTGTGAATGGCAGAATAACAGTACAGATTGTTAGGGGAGTACCTGAGGAATGTGACAGTTGGCCCTGGAAGAGGGGTTTGGAGACAAGATGGAGAGCGAGATTTCAGAAGCGGAAAAAAAAAGAATAAAAAGTGCTAAAAGTGAATGAATGAAATGAAAGGAAGAAATGAAATAAAATGAATGGGAATGGGGTGAAGGTGGAGGGGAGAGTTCGTGCTCTGAAGTTGTTGAACTCAATGTTCAGTCCAGAAGGCTGTAAAGTGCCCAAGGAAAACACAATCACCTGATCATCAGGAGTTTGACTCATCGAATCTATAGAATCCCGACAGTGCAGAAGGAGACCATTCGGCCCATCGAGTCTCTACCGACAACAATCCCACCCAGGCCCTATCCCCATAACCCCACGTATTTACCCTGCTAATCCCCCTGACACTAAGGGGCAATTTAGCACGGCCAATCCACCTAACCATCCAATCCTGGGTTGGATCCACTCCTTCAATGGCAAGCCAGAGAGAGGATTTGGGCCTGGCAGGCGGCCCCGTGGGATTGGTCAGATAAGCAGTGAGGCTGTGGAGCGATGACATCATTGGGCTGCGATCTGCATATTTAAAGGGGAACCTTCTTGAGACTTTCCACTCGCTTGCTCAAAACAAATCAGGTTGCCGCCAGGAGGAGGAGGTGGGGAGGCAGCGGGATTGGAGGGGGTAACTCGCAGCTTCCGATTTTAAATGCTGCTCTTGCCCCCCCCCCCCGCTCCCCCCCCCCCCCCCCGCTCCCCCCCCCCCCCCCCCCCCCCCCCCAACCTGTTTCCCACCAGACAGGGGAAGGCACTTAAAATTGGTGTCTTTAACACCTCACAGGCTGAAGTAGTGAGAATGACAGATATTTCCAGATGCGTCTTTGGAGAGTGAGAGATCGCAATCTGCACTAAGATTTCTGGTTTTATTTCACCATTCACACTTTGTCTTTTTTTTTGTTATCAGGGGAATTGTCATTTATGTTTTTTAATGAATAGGCACATGATGTTCCATTTAGCGCCTGTTCATGTCACATACGCAGTAGCAAAGTCAGATTTGCGATGACAGGTGTGGAATGAATTCGGGGAGTATGAGGATCCCCGATGGCCGCTAGGCCGCACTTCAGGGCTAATTGGATGGCACCACTCAGAAGGAATATCAAGAGGGGTCGCTACCAAGCTTCCGTCTGACCAAAAAAGACCACACTCCAGCAGGCTATCGAATCTATAAACAAGTGCACAACTCAAAGCCGACAGTCAAAGTCTGGGATTTTTTACTGTACATGTGACCTGGTTTTGCCGGCTTGTTCTCTTCCTGAACCCTGGGACCCAGTGTTTATCTCTCAAACCAATATCACGTGAATAGATTCACTGAACTACAGACCAGTGAGTCTCGCGTCAGTGGTAGGGAAACTATTGGAGAAACTTCTGAAGGAGAGCATCTATCTCCACTTGGAGAGGCAAAGCTTGATTTGGTCTGATTTGACTTATTATTGTCACCTGTATTAACATACAGTGAAAAATATTGTTTCTTGCGCGCTATACAGACAAAGCATACCGTTCATAGAAGGAAAGGAGAGAGTGCAGAACGTAGTATTACAGTCATAGCTAGGGTGTAGAGAAAGATCAAATTAATGCAAGGTAAGTCCATTCAAAAGTCTGACAGCAGCAGGGAAGAAGCTGTTCTTGAGTTGGTCAGTACGTGACCTCAGACTTTTGTATCTTTTTCCTGAAGGGAGAAGGTGGAAAAGAGAATGTCCGGGGTGCGTGGGGTCCTTAATTATGCTGGCTGCTTTGCCGAGGCAGCGGGAAGTGTAGACAATGTCAATGGATGGGAGGTTGGTTTGCATGATGGATTGGGCTACATTCATGACCTTTTGTAGTTCCTTGTGATCTTGGGCAGAGCAGGAGCCCATACCAAGCTGTGATACAACCAGAAAGAATGCTTTCTATGGTGCATCTGTAAACATTGGTGAGAGTTGTAGCTGACATGCCAAATTTCCTTAGTCTTCTGAGAAAGTAGAAGTGTTGGTGAGCTTTCTTAACTATAGTGTCGGCATGGGGGGACCAGGACAGGTTGTTGGTGATCTGGACACCTACAAACCTGAAGCTCTCGACCCTTTCTACTTCATCCCCATTGATGTAGACAGGGGCATGTTCTCCTTTACGCTTCCTGAAGTCGATGACAATCTCCTTCATTTTGTTGGCATTGAGGGAGAGATTATTTTTGCCGCACCAGTTCACCAGATTCTTTATCATTCCTGTACTCTGTCTCATCATTTTTTGAGATCAGGGACAGTCAGCATGGCTCCATCAGAGGGAGATCATGCCTAACAAATATGATTGAATTTTTTGAGGAGGTGATCAGGTGTGTAGATGAGGGTAGGGCAGTTGATATAGTTTATATGGATTTCAGCAAAGCCTTTGACAAGGTCCCTTGTGGGAGACTTATAAAGAAGGTAAATTCACATGGGATACAGGGTAATTTGATAAATTCAAAATTGACTCAGTTGTAGGAGACGGAGGGTGATGACAGAAGGCTGCTTTAGTGACTGAAAACCAGTGACCAGGGGTGTATCACAGGGATCTGTGTTGGGCCCCCTATTATTCATCATTTATATAAACGACATAGGTGACTATGTGGGGGGTAGGATTAGTAAGTTTGTGGATGACACAAAGATTGGACGGGTGATTAACAGTGAGATTGAGTGTCTTGGTCATCAAGACAACCATTGCTCCCTCTCTCTCTCTCTCTCTCTCTAACCCCTGCCCATGAGTCAATTGTTGTTTGGTCACTCAGTCGATCACATTCCCAGACTATGTTCTGACAGCAGAGCTTAGCCAGAGCCTTATGGTTGGCCTCAGTACCGTTGACCCTGGCAGGGAGACATTGGAACATAAGAAATCGGAGCAGAAGTAGATCATTTGACCCCTTGAGCCAGCCCTGCCATTTCAAACCGACCATGGATGATCCGTCCCAACTCCAAACTTGGTCTTAACAAACTTGATTGAATTTTTTGAGGGGGTGACTGTGTGCAGATGAGGGCAGTGCAGTTGGTGTAGTCTACCTGCACTTCAGTAAGGCTTTTGACAAGGTCCCACATGGTAGCCTGATCAAGAAGGATCCAAGGCAATTTGGCAAATTGGATCCAAAATTGGCTTCGTGGCAGGAGGCCAAGGGCGATGGTGGAAGGTTGTTTTTGTGACTGAAAGCCTGTGTCCAGTGGTGTACCGCGGAGATTGGTGCTGGGTCCTTAGTTGTTTGTAGTGTACATTAATGATCTAGATGGGAATGTGGCAAGTGTGATCAGTAAGTTTGCAGATGACACCAAAATTGATAGTGCAGTAAATAGCGAGGAGGAAAGCCTTAGGTTACAGGGTGATATAGACGGGCTGGTCAGATGGGCAGAACAGTGGCAAATGGAGTTTAACCCTGAAAAGTGTGAGGTGATACATTTTGGGAGGACTAACAAGGCAAGGGGATACACAATGAACGGTATGATGCTAGGAAGTACAGAGGACCAGAGGGACCTTGGGGTTCATGTCCAAACATCACTGAAGGCAGCAAGACAGGTAGATAAGGTGGTTAAGAAGACTTGGTGGATAAGGTAGTTAAGGGATACTTGCCTTTATTAGCTCTGACATTGGGCCCGATTTTACCAACAAGTTGCGCCCGTTTTCGGGTGTGAAAACTTGGTAAAGTCGGGCGTGAGACGAGCAGTGCGATCCGCGTCCGCCTTTACCAAGTGGCTAAAATGGCCGCGATCGGTCTGGGTAGCGGGGGGGAGTGGGGGAATAAGGGGGTCAGTAATGTTGTGGGGGTGGGGCAATGTCTGTGGGAGCCAGGGGGACGCATTATGTGGTCTGGGAGCGATGTGGCGCGGGAGCGTTTTTCACATTTTCTTTTACTGTGCATGCGCAGTTGGAGGCTCCAATCGGAGCTGCAGGGTTTCAGGCACGATAAGCCCCACCCATTGGCTTCTGCAGCGCCATTCAGAATCGCTGCTTTTTTTCAGGCAGAGTGAGTATGGGGGCGCCACAGAACGGGTGTAAAAGTCAGATCTGAAACACTTTCAGATTCAGCACTGTGAATCAAAATGGTAAAATTGAACCCAAAGAGTTTCAGAGCAAGGAGGTTGTGATGGAGATGTATAGAGCACTCATTAGGCCACAGCTAGAGTACCGGGTGCAGTTCTGGTCACCACACTGCAGGGAGGATGTAATTACAGAAGAGATTCACCAGGATGTTGCCTGGGCTGGAGCAAAGCAAGACTGGTTAGGTTGGAGTTGTTTTCCTTAGAGCAGAGAAGGCTGAGGGGGGACCTGATCTAAGTGCGCGAAATTACGGGGGACATGGATAGGGTAGATAGGAAGAAACTTGTTCCCTTAGTGAGGGGTCAATGAATTTAAGGTAAGGAGCGGGAGACTTACAGAGGATTTGAAGGGAAGCTTTTTCACCCAGAGGGTGGTGGGAATCTGGAACTCACTGCCTGAGAGGGTGGTCGAGGCGGGAACCCTCACAATGTTCAAGAAGCATTTAGATGAACATTTGAAATGCACAGTACACAAGGCTACAGAACAAGTGCTGGAAAATGGGATTAGAATAGATAGGTGCTTGATGGCTGGTGCAGATACGATGGGCCAAAGGGCCTCTTTCTGAGTTGTAAAATTCTACAACTCTAAGACATTCACGTCCATTCCACCGAGTGATCAGACATCATTCTATCTCACAAGATATTCAATGATGGAACATCCGCAACCCTCAGGGTAGAGAATTCCAAAGATTCAGAAACCTCTGAGTGATTAAACATCCACTGATTCCAGTCATAAATGGTGAACGCTTTTTCTGAGGCTGTGAATCACATTCTAGATTCCCCAGATGGGGGAAACAGCCTCTCAGTCAAGTCCTTTAGGTTTCAATGAGACCTCTCATTGTTCTAAACTCCAGAGAACACAGTCCCAATTCACTCAATCTCTCATCATAGGACAATCCCCACATCTCAGGGAACAATCTAGAGAAGCTTCTCTGTGCCAGTTCCTAGGCAATGTTAAGGGTGAGGTCCTGGCATGGATAGAGGATTGGTTGACTGGCAGAAGGCCGAGACTGGGGATAAAGGGTCTTTTTCAGGATAAGAGTTTTAACAACACCAGGTTAAAGTCCAACAGGTTTATTTGGTAGCAAATGCCATTAGCTTTCGGAGCGCTGCTCCTTCGTCAGATGGAGTGGAAATCTGCTCTCAAACAGGACACAGAGACACAAAATCAAGTTACAGAATACTGATTAGATTGCGAATCTTTACAGCTACATTTAAAGATACAGACAATGTGAGTGGAGGGAGCATTAGGCACAGGTTAAAGAAATGTGTATTGTCTCCAGACAGGACAGCCAGTGAGATTCTGCAAGTCCAGGAGGCAAGCTGTGGGGGTTACCAATAGTGCGACATGAACCCAAGATCCCAGTTTAGGCCGTCCACATGTGTGTGGAACTTGGCTATCAGTTTCTGCTCAGCGACTCTGCGCTGTCGTGTGTCGTGAAGGTCGCCTTGGAGAACGCTTACCCGAAGATCAGAGGCTGAATGCCCGTGACCGCTGAAGTGTTCCCCCACAGGAAGAGAACAGTCTTGCCTGGTGATTGTCGAGCGGTGTTCATTCATCCGTTGTCGTAGCGTCTGCATGGTTTCCCCAATGTACCATGCCTCGGGACATCCTTTCCTGCAGCGTATCAGGTAGACAACGTTGGCCGAGTTGCAAGAGTAGGTACCGTGTACCTGGTAGATGGTGTTCTCACGTGAGATGATGGCATCCGTGTCGATGATCCGGCACGTCTTGCAGAAGTTGCTGTGGCAGGGTTGTGTGGTGTCGTGGTCACTGTTCTCCTGAAGGCTGGGTAGTTTGCTGCGGACAATGGTCTGTTTGAGGTTGCGTGGTTGTTTGAAGCCAAGAGGTGGAGGTGTGGGGATGGCCTTGGCGAGATGTTCGTCTTCATCAATGACATGTTGAAGGCTCCGGAGGAGATGCCGTAGCTTCTCCGCTCCGGGGAAGTACTGGACGACGAAGGGTACTCTGTCCACCGTGTCCCTAAACACGGGAGTGGGATAATTCTACTCCTATGTCTTCTGGTCTTCTGGTCTTATAGCAACTATACCCTTCCTTAAATATTGAGGCCAAAACTGCGCCAGTGACCCGGGTATGGTTTCACTGGATATGGGTGGCATGGTATCTCAGTGGTTAGCACTGCTGCTTCACAGCGCCAGGGACCCACGTTTGCTTCCTGGCTTGGGTCACTGTCTGTGTGGAGTCTGCACGTTCTCCCCATGTCTGCATGGATTTCCTCCGGGTGTTCCGGTTTCTTCCCACATTCTGAAAGACGTGCTGGTTAGGCGCATTGGCCATGCTCAATTCTCCCTCAGTGTACCCGAACAGGCGCGACTAGTGTGGCGACTAGGGGAATTTTACAGTAACTTCATTGCAGTGTTAATGTAAAACTGCTTGTGACTAATCAATAAACTTTAACTGTAACAAAGCCCAGTTCAGTAAGACTTCCTTACTTGTGCACAGTAAGAAGTCTCACAACACCAGGTTAAAGTCCAACAGGTTTATTTGGAATCACCAGCTTTCAGAGCGCTGCTCCTTCATCAGGTGAGTGCTACCAAATCAACCTGTTGGACTTTAACCTGGTGTGAGATGTCTTACTGTGCCCACCCCAGTCCAACTCCGGCATCTCTGCATTATTCTTCCATGCCCTTTGAGTTTTCACTGCTGTGCGTCATCCGGCGATCGGCCCAGTTGTTGGGCTGGTCTTTGATGGACGTGTTTCATGGTGAAATGCACCAATAACACTTCACCGGCCAGGCTCATGTGCAATGAATGGTCACTCGGGCCACTGGTCTGAATCTGCACCTTCTGGAGGGAGCCGGCATCTCCACATCATGACTACCTTCTGGAGGGAACAGGGGTTTATTTATTTATTAGTCACATGTAGGTTTACATTAACGCTGCAATGAAGTTACTGTGAAATTCCCCTAGTCACCACACTCTGGCGCCTGTTCGGGCCAATGCACCCTAACCAGCACATCTTTCGGACTGTGGAGGAAACCGGAGCACCCGGAGGAAACCCAGGCAGACACGGGGAGAACGTGCAGACTCCACACAGACAGTGACCCGAGCCGGGAATCGAACCCTGGTCCCTGGCGCTGTGAGGCAGCAGTGCTAACCACTGTGCCACCGTGCCACCCACAGCGGAGGCTATGATGTAAAAACATTGGAATCCTTATACAAGACATAGGAGTGTGATTGTCAAAGGTGCTAAACACAGAGGAAATGTCTCAATCATTGAGAAAATTCCAGCAACAATAAATACTTTTAACTCCTCAATGGCATCATATTGAAAAATGTCCCAACAACTTCTGCTGGCTGGCTTTGGTCCAATCCCAGGTTCCTTTTACTCTGTTTGGCTGTGGTCTGTGAAGGATGTTCCAGACTATCAGACAGGAAGAGGGATTGAAGCATTAGACACACGCAGGGTGGAGATAAACAGGCAGAGTGATCACATTACAATATCTCAAGATTCCCCCAGGGCGCAGGCAAAACCAAATAATACAGAGATCTTTCATATTCTCACAGAGGGCAGCTATTTCCTCTCCATCCACTTTCTCCCCTCACGATAGAAATTGGGTGAGGTGGCACAGTTTGCTAGCTCAGTAACCCCAATATTGTGTGTAGAGACAAAGGGAATTTGAGGACCATGTGCACAGACCCTTGATGGTGGCGGGACATACTGAGACAGCAGATAGCAACGCATATGGTATCATGGGCTTCCTGAATAGAGGCACCGAGTACAAAAGCAACAAAGTTATCCTGGATCATTATGAAGCTCTAGTTAGACTACGATTAAGATTACTGTGTCCAGTCTTGGCTGCCAGACTTTAGGAAGGATGTGAAGGTCCTTGGGGAGGTGCAGAGGAGATTTACCAGATTGTTCCCAGGGATGGGAGATTGGAGCTCCACGGTTAGATTAGAAAGAAGCTGGGGTTGTTCTCATTGGATGAATAGAGATTGAAGGAGATTGAGCCGTTGCCTCCACTCAGTAGCAAGCTGCATCCACTCATCAATTTAACAAAGGTGTACAAGATTATCATAGGCTTGGATAAAGTAGACAGATGAATCTGTTTCCATTAGGACAGGGGAGACACAGATTCAAGATCTTGGGCAAGAGATCTGGGCAGGTGGAGGGATGTGAGGAAGGATTTTTTTTACTCAGCGAGCGGTAATGGCCTGGGACTCGCTGCCTGTGAGGATGGTGGACGCACGGATGATCCAGGATTCCAAAAGGAAACTGCATTGGCACTTGAAGGACATGAATGTACAGGATATGGGATGGTGCAGGGAGGTGGAGCTGCTTGGGTTGTTCCACAGAGAGACAGCATGGATTGGATGGGCTGAATGGTCTCCACCTATGCTGTAATGACTCAACCACGTCGTGTTTCCCCTCCCCATTACCCTGTCAATCTAACCCCCTCGCTGGGACGTACCAGGCGCTATGGAGACTCCGGAGTTACGGCTCCCATGTTGCTCTGTTTCAGTGGCCATCAATCAGTCATCTGATTGGCTGGCAGTTCTCTGAGGTGACCTTTCCTCTCCAATGGGGGGAGAAGGACCATCGCAAGTCAATGGAAGGCCCAAAGGCCATTAGATATCTGTCGGGTGAGGCAGGCGAACAAAGGCAAATCCATCACTGGATTCAGCTCCATGGTTCAATGATCATTGGTAAGTAATGATGAGTGAAGTTCGTTGATGCTTGAAACAGTTGTATAGATTCCTTAGTTTGTGGTGCAGGCCTTCAGTTAAAATAGCAGAACAAGGAATGTGCTATTAGCCTGATATTCCATTAACATCACGGGTCATACATAGAGTCATAAAGTCATAGAGGTTTACAGCATGGAAACAGGCCCTTCGGCCCAACTTGTCCATGCTGCCCTTTTTCTTTTAAAACTCCTAAACTAATCCCAATTGCCCGCATTTAGCCCATATCCCTCTATACCCATCGTACCCATGTAACTATCTAAATGCTTTTTAAAAGATAAAATTGTACCCGCCTCTACTACTACCTCTGGCAGCTTGTTCCAGACACTCACCACCCTCTGTGTGAAAAAATTGCCCCTCTGGGCCCTTTTGTATCTCTCCCCTCTCACCTTAAATCTATGCCCTCTAGTTTTAGTCTCACCTACCTTTGGGAAAAGATATTGACTACCTACCTTGTCCATGCCCCTCATTATTTTATAGACCTCTATAAGGTCACCCATCAGCCTGCTACGCTCCAGAGAAAAAAGTCCCAATCTATTCAGCCTTTCCTTATAACTCAATCCATCAAGTCCCAGTGGCATCCTAGTAAATCTTTTCTGCACTCTTTCTAGTTTAATAATATCCTTTCCATAATAGGGTGACCAGAATTGCACACAGTATTCCAAGTGTGGCCTTACCGATGTCTTGTACAGCTTCAACAAGACGTACGAGAGATACTTGGTTGAGGCATCGGAGGTGACTGTTGGATAGAAATTGCATTTATTTAGCACCTTTCACTACGCCAGGACATCCTAAAGCACTTCACAGCCACTGAAACATTTTGGAAATGTAGTCACTGTTGTAATGTAAGAAATATGGCACACAGCAAGATCCCACAAACAGCAATGAGATCATCAGTTTTTAGAGATTTAAGGATAAGGGACAATCATTGGCTTGGACAACGGGAAGAACTCTCCTACTCCTCTTCTAATAGTGCCCACGGGATCGTTTATTTTCACCCGAGAGAGTAAGTTGCTTTAAGTATCTCATCTGATAGACGCTGGGAGTGCCGCACTCCCTCAACACTAAATACCAGAATCAGCAAAGGCTCCAGAGTGGGAGCTGAACCAATACTGGGTGGCACGGTGGCACGGTGGTTAGCACTGCTGCCCCACAGCGCCAGCGACCCGGATTCAATTCCTGGCTTGGGTCACTGTCTGTGTGGAATTCGTACATTCTCCCCGTGTCTGCGTAAGTTTCCTCCGGGTGCTCCGGCTTCCTCCCACAGTCCGAAAGATGTGGTTTTAGGTGCATTGTCCGTGCTAAATTCTCCCTCAGTGTACCCGAACAGGCGCCGGAGGGTGACGGCTAGGGGATTTTCACAGTAACTTCATTGCAGTGTTAATGCTTTTGATTTGATTTATTATTGTCACATGTATTAGTATGCAGTGAAAAGTATTGTTTCTTGCGTGCTATACAGACAAAGCATACCGTTCATCGAGAGGGAAAGGAGAGAGTGCAGAATGTAGTGTTACAGTCACAGCTAGGGTGTAGAGAAAGATCAACTTAATGCAAGGTAGGTCCATTAAAAAGTCTGACAGCAGCAGGGAAGAAACTGTTCTTGAGTCGGTTGGTACGTGACTACAGACTTTTGTATCTTTTTCCTGATGGAAGAAGGTGGAAGAGAGAATGTCCGGGGTGCGTGGGGTCCTTAATTATGCTGCCTGCTTTTCCGAGGCAGCAGAAAGTATAGACAGAGTCAATGGATGGGAGGCTGATTTGAGTGATGCATTAGGCGTCGTTCACGACCCTTTGTAGTTTCTTGCGGTCTTGGACAGAGCAGGAGCCATAACGAGCTGTGATACAACCAGAAAGAATGCTTTCTATGGTGCATCTGGAGAAGATGGTGGGAGTCGTAGTGGACATGCCAAATTTCCTTAATCTGCTGAGAAAGTAGAGGCGTTGGTGGGCTTTCTTAACTAAAATGTTGGCATGGGGGGACCAGGACAGGTGGTTGGTGATCTGGGCACTTAAAAACCTGAAGCTCTCGACCATCTCTACTTCAACCCCATTGATGTAGACAGGGGCATGTTCTCCACTATGCTTCCTGAAGTCGATGACTATCTCCTTCATTTTGTTGACATTGAGGGAGAGATTATTGTTGCCGCACCAGTTCACCAGATTCTCTATCTCATTCCTGTACTCTGTCTCGTCATTGTTTGAGATCCGACCCACTATGGTGGTGTCATCAGCAAACTTGAAAATCGAGTTGGAGGGGAATTTGGCCGCACAGTCATAGGTGTATAAGGAGTATAGTAAGCGGCTGAGAACACGGCCCTTGTGGGGCACCAGTGTTGAGGATGATGATGGAGGAGGTGTTGTTGCCTATCTTTAGTGATAGCGGTTTGTGGTTAAGGGAGTTCAGAATCCAGTTGCAGAGGGAGGAGCCGAGGCCCAGGCCACGGAGTTTGCAAGCCTACCTGTGACGCGAATGAATAAACTTTCAGACAGATGGATCAGGCAAGCGGAATGCGCTGTGTTTCAAGCAGAAACACGTAGGGGGCGATTCTCCCATCCAGCTGCGCTGCTCTTGTAGCGCAGCGTCCGGGAGACTCGAGCGGAGGCCGATTTGGGGGCTCCCCGCTGGGCGCCACGGTCTCTGCGTGTCTCTGGCAGCTGGATTTCTGGTGCCAGATCGGGTGGGGGGGAGGGGGGGGGGCGGTGTTGGGAGATCGGGGCTGCGGGGAGGTGGGGCAGCGCAGTACATCGAGGTGGGCTAGATGTGGTGGGGAGGTCGAGGCTGGCCCAGGCTTTTTTGTGGAGGGGGATTGGGGGGGGGGGCAGTGATCAGACCGTGGGGGTGGGGTTGCACAGCTGGCGATGCGGGCATCATGGGGCTGGCCAGCAATCGGGAGGATCTCAGCGCTGACAGATTGGCGCATGCGCAGTGGTCCACTCAGCGCTATGCTGCCGGCCTCTCGGGCGGGAATCGGCCCCGCCAATGATTTTTGGATGGATTTCCGCTAGCGCAGTGCACAGAGTGTGGGAGATTCATTTTGAAACTCCCGCTGAAAAAAACAGCGTGATTTACTCCAGTTTTTACGCGAATTCGGCACTTAGAATTTTTTGGGTAGAATCCCCCCCCCCGCCGCTGTCTCCTCCTGAGCCGTGTAGTTTCCATCCACAATTATAACTTCAAACAGAGAAAGGTCCCAAGGTTGGGACAAATGATTAATTTTAATTTATTTCTAATTTCCTGCATTCTCTGGGCTACATTTGCTCCAGATTTCCCAAATTAATTGTAGATTGAAAAAAGAAATCTGAATTGTAACCTTACCTTGATTTATTGCAAGTTGGATCTTTTCAACTGATCTGCACTTAACCAGCTGTGGGTCATGAGTGGTGAAGACCGATGGAGTCTGACACCACCAAAACGCGCAAACATTTCTATCATTTTCTCCCATCCCTCACCCTCCCACCGCCCCCCGCCCACCCCCCGCCACACACGTACACCCCCACAACCCTTGACTGTTGATTGCCCCTCCTCAAGGGAAGAGGCCTTTGAGTGGGTGGCACGGTGGCACGGTGGTTAGCACTGCTGCCTCACAGCGCCAGGGACCCAGGTTCAATCCTGGCCTCAGGTGAATGTTTGTGTGGAGTTGGCACATCCTCCCCGTGTCTGCGTGCGTTTCCTCTGTGTGTTCTGGTTTCCTTCCACAGCCCGATAGACGTGCGGGCTAGGTGGATTGGCCATGCTAAATTGTGTGGAGTTGTGGTTGGTGCAGGCTCGATGGGCTGAATGGCCTCCTTCTGCACTGTAGGAATTTTATGATTCTATGTTCCAGTTTCCTCTCACAGTCCAAAGATATGCGGGTTAGGTGGATTGGCCATGCTAAAAATTGCCTCTCAGTGTCGGGAGGACTAGCAGGGTAAATGCATGGGGTTATGGGGATAGGACCAGGGTGGGATTGTCGTGGGTGCAGACTCAATGGGCCGAATGGCCTCCTTCTGCACTGCAGGATTCTATGATTCTATAAAACATCTTGGAGTTTCTGTGTACCTGTATGTGTGTGCTTGCGTGTGTGGTTGCGTGTATGGTTGCCTGTGTTTGTGCATGACAGAAGCAATGATAAAAGAGTGTGTGTGTGTATGTGTGTGCGGGTGTGTGTGTGCATGGGTGTGTGTGTGTGTGCGTGTGTGTATGTGCGTATGTGCGTGCGTGTGTGTGTGCGTGTGCATGTGTGTGTGTGTGTGTGTGTGTGTAAAAGCCTTGCTCAGCCTCATTCTAATGTATTCCATTAGGGTTAATGTCTGATTGAATCCTCAGAAATAAGACAGGAAGCCAAGAAGGTTAATGATGTCCAACACTAATATTATCATAACTTCGGTTCAATCAAGCTAGACTTCTGCTCAATAAATAAGACAATAAATGAATGGTTCCTACTGGTCAGGAATTTAATATCCCGGAGAAATGGAGACTAAAACAAATATAAAGTGTGGATTACCATAAACTACAATATATAATTCGCACATTAGTACAATGTTTTATTGACTCATGGGACCATTGAGGTTCTTTTTGGTCATTTTGTCTGTACTCCTCTCTGGATCTTTGCCGCAGTGCTGTACCTGGGCCTTTTGCTCTCCCAGTCCTTCATTCAAGCAACTCTAGCTCAAAAGTACTAATATTTAGGAAAGCGATGGCCTAGTGGCATCATCGCTAGACTATCAATCCAAAAACTCAGCTAATGTTCTGGGGACCCGGGTTCGAATCCCGCCATGGCGGAATTTGAATTCAATAACAAATACCTGGAATAAAATATCTACTGATGACCATGAAACCATTGCCGATTGTTGTAAAAACCCATCTGGTTCACTAATATCTTTTAGGGAAGGAAATCTGCCGTCCTTACCTGCTCTGGCCTACATGTGACTCTGAAGCCACATCAATGTGGTTGAATCGCAACTGCCCTTGGGTACTAGGGATGGGCAATAAATGCTGGCCAGCCAGCGATGCCCATGTCCCACAAATAAATTTAAAAACATATTTCCCACAAGTGCGTTATTTCTGAGGTGTATGCCCCTTTAGGGTGAACTGTTGCACAGATGTTATCCACACAGATATTGAATAATGTCTCTGACAGCACGGTGGCACAGTGGTTAGCACTGCCGCCTCGCAGTGCCAGGGACCCGGATTCGATTCCCGGCTTGGGTCACTGTCTGTGTGGAGTTTGCACATTCTCCTCGTGTCTGCGTGGGTTTCCACTGGATGCTCCGGTTTCCTCCCACAGTCTGAAAGACGCGCTGGTTAGGTGATCAGGAGTCGGAGTCGGAGTGGATCAGGAATCGGAGTGAGTCAGGAATCAGAGTGGATCGGGAATCGGAGTCGGAGTGGATCAGGAATTGGAGTGGGTCAGGAATCGGAGTGGATCGGGAATCGGAATGGATTGGGAATCGGAGTGGATCAGGAATCGGAGTGGATCGGGAATCAGAATGGATCGGGAATCGGAATGGATCAGGAATTGGAATCGGAGGTAGGATTGGGAATTTTATTTGCATCATCATTCTTTCTGAGGTTTCAAATGTTGAAAGATGTCGAGAGGAAAGATTCTGCCGTTAATGAAGTCTCTGGAGAGAAGCTTTCCTCCGGCTCTGCTACAATCGACACCAAATCCAATTAAATTCCTTTTATTCTTAATTATTTTTCTTTATGATTCTTTGCGTGATGATTAGAAATGGGTCATTTCCTGCCAAATAATCCTTTCGCTGGACATTGAGGTGCCTGTGAATCCATAATCCCGGATAATTGAGGAAATCGAACTGTTGTCAATCGAGGTGGAAGAATGCGGTCAGTGGCTATTCAACTTTAGCAGGCCTCGGTCAAACCCAATTCTGTTCTCATGCTAACGAGCACAGACAGACTTTCCAGTGGGACTGACAGGACAGCAGCAACAACTCTCATTACTGCAGGATGTCATAGACTCTCTACAGTGCAGAAGAGGCCATTCAGCCCATCGAGTCTGCATTGACTCTCTGATGTGGAGATGCCGGCGTTGGACTGGGGTAAACACAGTAAGAAGTTTAACAACACCATGTTAAAGTCCAACAGGTTTATTTGGTAGCAAAAGCCACACAAGCTTTCGGAGCTCCAAGCCCCTTCTTCAGGTGAGTCAAATAAACCTGTTGGACTTTAACCTGGTGTTGTTAAACTTCTTACTGTGTTGACTCTCTCACCCAGAGACTACCTTAGCCAGGCCCTCTCCCCCATCCTATTCACATTATCCCACACATTTCCCATGGCTAATTTATCTAACCTACACATTTTGGGACACTAAGGGGAAATTAGCATGGCCAATCCACCTAACCTGCACATCTTTGGACTCTGGGAGGAAACCGGAGCACCCGGAGAAAACCCATGCAGACATGGGGAGAACATGTAAACTCCACACAGACAGTGACCCGAGGCTGGAATTGAACCTGGGTCCCTGGCACTGTGAGTCAGTAGTGCTAACCACTGTGCCAGCGTGCTGCCCTTTTCATCCCCAAGCACTTTACAGACAATGACGTACTTGTTGTAATGTAGAGCATGACAGCCAGTTTGTACACAGCAAGATCCCACAAACAGCAATGACATCGCAGGCAGATAATTTTCAGATGTTTTAATATTGTTGATTGAGGGATAAACACTGATCAGGACACTGCAGTGAATGTCATCAAAATATGACCATGGTATACCACCTCCTCCATCTGCCTCTGAGGGCAGAGGGTTTAACTTTCCGGCTGAAAAGTGGCACATCGGGAGTGCAGCACTCCCACGGTACTGTGGCAGCCTGGATTATGTACACAGGCCTCTGGAGTGAGGCTGGAGGCATCAACCCTGTGACTCAGGGGTGAGAGTGTCACTGTCACAACAACAACTTATATTTATATAGCACCTTCGATGTAGCAAAACTCCCCAAGGCTCCCCAATTTTATCAAGTAAACTTGAAAACAGAGTCACTGCGGCAAGTTTGCTCGTTCAGCAAACTAGGTGTTAAGGAGCATGTAAAAGGACTTAACCAACCAAGGCTGACATGGTGCGTGAAACCCGTTTGCAGAGACAGAATCGCCACTCCGGGAAGGGGACTTCTTTTTATAATTCATTCGTAGGACATGGGCGTTGCTGGTTGGCCAGCATTTATTGTCCATCCCTAGTTGCCCATCTGCACTTGGAATATTGTGTTCAATTCTGGTCGCCACACTACCTGAAGGATGTGGAGGCTTTGGAGAGGGCACAGAAAAGATTTACCAGGATGTTGCCTGGTATGGAGGGCATTGGCTATGAGGAGAGGTTGGAGGAACTTGGATTGTTCTCACTGGAACGACGGAAGTTGAGCGGTGACCTGATAGACGTCTACAGGATTATGAGAGGCATGGACAGAGTGGATAGTCAGAAACTTTTTCCCAGGGTGGAAGGGGGCCACGGTAGCACTGCCGCCTCACGGCGCCAAGGACCCAGGTTCAATTCCCAACTTGGGTCATTGTCTGTGTGGAGTTTGCACATTCTCCCCGTGTCTACGTGGGTTTCCTCCGGGTGCTCCAGTTTCCCCCCCACTTTCTGAAAGATGTGCTGATTAGGTGCATTGACCCGAACAGACACCAGAGTGTGGCAACTAGGGGAATTTCACAATAACTTCCTTGCAGTGTTAACGTAAGCCTTACTTGTGACTAATAAATAAACTTTTTTAAAAGAGTCAATTACTAGGGGGGCATAGGTTTAAGGTGCGAGGGGCAAGGTTTAAAGGAGATGTACGAGGCAAGTTTTTTACACAGAGGGTGGTGGGTGTCTGGAACTCGCTGCCGGGGGAGGTAGTGGAAGCAGATACGGTAGTGACTTTTAAGGGGCATCTTGACAAATACATGAATAGGATGGGAATGGTGGGATATGGACCCTGGAAGACTGAGGGGCTTTAGTTCAGACAGGCAGCATGGCTGGTGCAGGCTTGGGGGGGGCCGAAGGTTGTTGTGATTTCCTTTCTTCTTTGTTCACCTGCATTGCCAACTGTTCATGGACACAGTCAGAAGCAGGACTGAACCTCTATTCCAAAGTGAATGTCAATGTTCGGACAGCACTGCACCTCACTATCAGTTAGCCAAGGAATCGGAGAGCATTTGTGTTTGCAGCAGGGAGTGGGTTAAAGGGTAAATTCAGATTTGCTCTGCAATGACGATTTCTAAAATGTAAAATTCCAAAGCACTTGGAAAAAGTAATAATCGATTATGGTCCCTTTGCCGATAAACCCACTCTTCGTGACAGTTGACTTTTGAGCTTCTGTCATTCTTTTCTCCACATCAGTGATTTAGTTAAATTGTCCAGATCTTTAACCCCCCCCCCCCCTCCCCACCCCCCCGTCTCATCTCTGCCACGTAGTCATGACATTGAGCTTCAGACATTGACCTTTGACCCCGCAGAGTAGAGTGAAGAGCAGCCAATCTTTGACGGACAACTGACCCTTACACAAACACTATGAGGTGAATTCACCCGTCCCACCAGCCACGGGAATTGTCGCTGGCCGGGAAGTGGGGGGGGTGGTGTGGGAGGATGGGGTGGCGGGGCGGGGGGGAGCGGAACCATGGGAAAGGTCCGTTGACCACATGCGGGATTTTCCGTTTAGGGGCGAGCGCAGCTGGAAAATTCCGCCCTGTGAGCTGATCTGTCATATAAGGGGAGACTAAGTCGGTTAGGATTATATTCACTGGAGTTTAGAAGAGTGAGAGGGGATCTCACGGAAACTTATAAAATTCTAACAGGGTTAGACAGGGTAGATTCAGAAAGAATGTTCCCGATGGTGGAGGAGTCCAGAACTAGGGGTCATAGTTTCAGGATAAGGGGTAAAACATTTTAGAACAGAGGTGAGGAGAAATTTCTTCACCCAGAGGGTGGTGAATGTGTGGAATTCACTCCCACAGAATGTAGCTGAGGCCAAAACATTGTCTGATTTCAAGAAGAAATTAGATATAGCTCTTGGGGCCAAAGGGATCGAGGGATATGGGGGGGAATCAGGATGGATATTGAATTTGATGATCAGCCATGAGCGTAATGAATGGCGGAGCAGCTCGAAGGGCCGAATGGCCTCCTCCTGCTTCTAGTTTCCATGTTTCTATGTTTCTGTCCCCGCTCCATTGTCTTTTCCATTCCATCTGATAACTAACAGTCGCACTCTATGAGCTCTTTGATTTGGATGGTCTGTCTGCGTTGAGGTCTGGAGTGATAACTGATGTGGAGATGCCGGCGTTGGACTGGGGTGGGCACAGTAAGAAGTTTCACAACACCAGGTTAAAGTCCAACAGGTTTATTTGGCAGCACAAGCACCTTGTGCTACCAAATAAACCTGTTGGACTTTAACCTGGTGTTGTGAGACTTCTTACTGTGATAACTAAACATTCAGTGTCATGGTGGTGCGCCCACGGGGAGTGCTGCCTTTGAACGCAGTCGCCGTTCAGTGAAGTGGACTCTCTGTCTATGGGGGGTCCGTTAAAGGAATCCTATCACTTTGAAATCACCCGGACCACTTTTAATAGCCGCCCAGAGATTGGGGACGAATCCAGTGAGTCCTAGGGTCACCGGGAGGCTTGGTAACCCTATCCAGACTTAGCAGGTCAAATTCCATCATTGCTCTATCTCCTGATGTCACAAGGAGAAGGGGGACACAAATTTGTGGTTTGGGGGTAAAAGATGTGTTGAGAGTGGGGGTGGATGCGAGGGAGAATTATTTTCTACAGCGAATGGTAATGACCTGGGACTCGCTGCTGACGAGGGGGTTAGAAATGGAGGTGATGAATGATTTCGAGAGGGAATTGGATGGACGATGAACCAAGGCTACAGGGACGCAGCAAGGGAATGGGACAGAATGGACTACTCTACAGAGAGCAGCATGGAGACAATGGGCTGAATGGCCTCCTTCTGTGACATAATGTCACTAAGATCCTGTAGTATGGAGAGTTTCCTAAATTCAGTTGGAATATTTACCCCTTAAGCAATTTGATTCCCCCCCCCCCCCCGCATCTTACTGTCATGCCTTTATCTTGGAGACATTTCCCAGATTTACATCGGGACCAAGCCAACACCTCGATGAGCTGGAATATTCCCCCGTTGGAAAAATCTCCCACTGAGTGAGGCTGACACATGAAGAACTCCAGGCAGCGCAGTCTGAGTCAACATCTGGATCAGGAAGGAACGAGGGAGCCCGGATGTGAGTCACTGCTTTCAGCGGAGCGGTCTGAGATGGGATTCGATGATTTGAGGATCGGGGTGGGGCGGGGGGGGTGGGGGGGTGTGGGGGGTGGGGGGGGGGCGGGGGGGAGGGTGGAGTCTGGAACATTGCAAGGAAACACATTTATTTGCCATTGACATTGAACTGAAAAACGAAGACGGGGCGATGCAATCTCCCCCACTAACCGCACCGCGGGCGTGCCCCATACACCAGGTGGACTGCACCGGTCCATGAAGGCAGCTCGCCGCCATCTTCTCAAGGGCTATTAGAGATGGGCAATAAATCCTGGGCCTGGCCAGTGACTCCCGCATCCCACGAAAGGAAAGAAATTTGGGAAATTTTAAAAAGTTGGTCAACTGGACCCGGGCCTTCTGATACGGAGGCCAGTAATGATCCCGAGTCAACGGGAAATAAAATCAACTAAAACCAGAAGTCAAATGAAACAACAGATGCTTCTTCAAACAGTTCAACAGTCATTACACTGATTAACCTCAACATTTGTACTGAAGCCATACAAAATATTGCACATAATCAGCAGGTGGCAAAACAGAGAAAATACTTCAGCAGCTCTGTAATTTGGTGGGTATTTGGAAGTTATTTGGTTTACCGGGTCTGAATGGTCGAATCCATCGTTTCACATCACCACCCGCTCGCTCTCCATCACCTTCCTCCGCCGCTTTGCTCAGTACCTCACTACTGCCACCTACTGCCTCGCTCGCCCTCACAGCCGAGGAACGATTACAGCCCTGTCCTGTTGTTGTAACTTCCAATTGTTTCTGAAGATCACAGTCTCTGTTTGTTCCTGCTGGAATGTGCATGTGTGCACACGTGTGTTTGCGTGTGTGCTGGGTGTGTGTGCATGCGTGCATGTGTATGTGTCTATGTGTGTGTATGTGTGAGTTGTTTGTGTGCGTGTATGTGAGTCTGTGCCTGTGTTTGAGTGTGAGTGTGTGTGTGTGCGTGAGTGTAATCAGGATGTGGAGATGCTGGTGTTGGACTGGGGTAAACACAGTAAGAAGTCTCACAACACCAGGTTAAAGTCCAACAGGTTTATTTGGTAGCAAGAGCTTTCGGAGCACTGCTCCTTCATCAGATGAGTGGGAGTTCTGTTCACAAATAGGGCGTATAAAGACACAACCTCAATTTACAAAATAATGGTTGGAATGCGAGTCTTTACAGGTAATCAAGTCTTATAGGTACAGACAATGTGAGTAGAGAGAGCGTTAAGCACAGGTTAAAGAGATGTGTATTGTCTCCAGTCAGGACAGTTAGTGAGATTTTGCAAGCCCAGGCAAGTCGTGGGGGTTACAGATAGTGTGACATGAACCCAAGATCCCAGTTGAGGCCGTCCTCATGTGTGCGGAACTTGGCTATCAGTTTCTGCTCAGCGATTCTGCGTTGTCGTGTGTCGTGAAGGCCGCCTTGGAGAACGCTTACCCGAAGATCAGAGGCCGAATGCCCGTGACTGCTGAAGTGTTCCCCAACAGGAAGAGAACAGTCTTGCCTGGTGATTGTCGAGCAGTGTTCATTCATCCGTTGTCGTAGCGTCTGCATGGTTTCCCCAATGTACCATGCCTCAGGACATCCTTTCCTGCAGTGTATCAGGTAGACAACGTTGGCCGAGTTGCAAGAGTATGTACCGTGTACCTGGTGGATGGTGTTCTCACGTGAGATGATGGCATCTGTGTCGATGATCCGACACGTCTTGCAGAGGTTGCTGTGGCATGGTTGTGTGGTGTCGTGGTCACTGTTCTCCTGAAGGCTGGGTAGTTTGCTGCAGACAATGGTCTGTTTGAGGTTGTGCGGTTGTCATGTGTCATCGACACGGATGCTATCATCTCACGTGAGAACACTATCCACCAGGTACACGGTACCTACTCTTGCAACTCGGCCAACGTTGTCTACCTGATACGTTGCAGGAAAGGATGTCCCGAGGCATGGTACATTGGGGAGACCATGCAGACGCTACGACAACAGATGAATGAACACCGCTCGACAATCACCAGGCAAGAGTGTTCTCTTCCTGGTGGGGAACACTTCAGCGGTCATGGGCAAACGGCCTCTGATCTTCGGGTAAGCGTTCTCCAAGGCGGCCTTCACGACACACGACAGCGCAGAGTCGCTGAGCAGAGACTGATAGCCAAGTTCCGCACACATGAGGACGGCCTCAACCAGGATCTTGGGTTCATGTCACACTATCTGTAATCCCCCATGACCTGGGCTTGCAAAATCTCACTAACTGTCCCGGCTGGAGACAATACACATCTCTTTAACCTGTGCTTAATGCTCTCTCCACTCACATTGTCTGTACCTTTAAGACTTGATTAAAGACTCGCATTCCAACCATTATCTTGTAAATTGAGTTTGTGTCTTTATATGCCCTGTTTGTGAACAGAACTCCCACTCACCTGACGAAGGAGCAGCACTCCGAAAGCTAGTGGCTTTGCTACCAAATAAACCTATTGGACTTTAACCTGGTGTTGTGAGACTCCTTACTGTGTGAGTGTAAGTCAGGTGAAGACAGGATTGCGAGAGGCGTGGGTTGGGCGGGGGGGCGGGGGGGGTAGATGGTTGGCTCAAATGGACCTCGCCCACTCTCTGGGTCACCTCCTACTGCTCATTGTCTAGACCCAGGTAGCTAAATCAGCCAGACACAGCCAAGAGTGTAGGGGAAAGGAGCTGGCAAGAGTTAGAGCATCGAGCAGAGACAAGGGGAAAGTTCTCTTTAATAAAGTTGTCTCAGGGCCCCAGATAAACTGGTCACCAAGGCAGTGGCGAGGACAGAATAGAAAGCTTTTTAAATGAGTATTTGACAGTGCGGAGGAAGATAAACAGGACTAACGCACACAAACGAAGAACAAAGATGCTGCATCTACAACATTATGAGCCGCACACCAGGCAGAGAATCCATCATTTTCTTCACTAAGAGTGCATTGCTCGTTTAACGGGGGCCCATTAGAGGCACTGAAACCTACACAGCATCGCTGCATTGTCCCTGATCAGAATACTAGAACAAATTCACTATTGGCATTTTGCATATATATATATATTTTAAAAATCCCCTCGCACAGCAGACAGCTCCTAAACTCCTTCAAAGTTATGCATGCGTTAGTACAACAGCGGATTAGGACTCAGACAGGGCGGTGATCAATAACACTGCATCTGGGTCACTTGGCAAGGTTATGACACAACTTTAACAGGGGCAGGTCGCTCACTGGGGGAGAGGGGGGCTGGGGTGAAGTGGGAGAGATGAGGGTTTATGTCTCTGTTTTATTAGAGCGCTCAGTAGGTTGGTTGGGGGGGGGGAGCATTTGGTGAGCGGTGAATGAACGTTACAAATCACTTCTGGTGATTTGACTTCCTCTGTGGTGAAATATTAGTTATTATAAAGCTATTAGAATCACTGC
>NW_027593323.1:0-34399 GCF_964213995.1 Mustelus asterias
GGGCCCTTCCCTCCCCTCCTCCTCCTCTCCCCCCCACCTCCTCCTCCTCCTCCTCTCCCCCCCTCCCCCCTCCTCCTCCTCCTCCTCTCCCCCCCCTCCCTCCTCCTCCTCCTCTCCCCCCTCCTCCTCCTCCTCCTCCCTCTCCCCCCCTCCTCCTCCTCCTCCTCTCCCCCCCTCCTCCTCCTCCTCCTCTCCCCCCTCCTCCTCCTCTCCCCCCCTCCTCCTCCCTCCTCCTCTCCCCCCTCCTCCTCCTCTCCCCCCTCCTCCTCCTCCTCTCCCCCCTCCTCCTCTCTCCCCCCCTCCTCCTCCTCTCCCCCCCTCCTCCTCTCCCCCCCTCCTCCTCCTCCTCTCCCCCCCTCCTCCTCCTCCTCCTCCTCTCCCCCCTCCTCCTCCTCCTCCTCCTCTCCCCCCTCCTCCTCCTCCCTCCTCTCCCCCCCTCCTCCTCCTCCTCCTCCTCCTCTCCCCCTCCTCCTCCTCCTCTCCCCCCTCCTCCTCCTCCTCTCCCCCCCTCCTCCTCCTCCTCTCCCCCCCTCCCTTTCCCCCTCTCTCTCCTCCCCTCTCCCTAAATGCTGGCCAGCCAAGAACGCCAAGTCTCACAAATGAATGGACAAAAGGATACTGAAGCAGTTCATGCCTGAATGCAGAAAGGCGTGGACATTATCCAGGCTTGGACTGACAAGTGGGAAGTAACATTCACGCCACACAAGTCCCAGGCAATAACCATCACCAAGAAGAGAAAATCTAACTATCTCCCCTTGACATTCAATGGCATTACCTTGACTGAATGCCCACTATCAACATCCTGGGGGTTACCATTGACCAGAAACTGAACTGGACCGGCCATATCAATACTGTGGCTATCAGAGCAGGTCAGAGGCTGGGAATACTGCAGAGAGTAACTCACCTCCTGACTCCACAAAGCCTGTCCACCGTCTACAAGGCACAAGTTAGGAGTGTGATGGAATATTCCCCACTTGCCTGGGTGGGTGCAGCTCCAACAACACTCAAGAAGCTTGACACCATCCAGGACAAAGCAGCTCCGCTTGATTCGTACCACACCTACAAACAGTCACTGACGTTCACCACTGACGTTCAGTGGCAGCTGTGTGTACTACCTACAAGATAGTACTTAGTATGAGCAAGATGGCTGTCGAGGGATATGAGCCAAAGGCAGGCAATTGAGACGAGCTTAGTCATTAAAAAAACGGTGGCATGGACAAGTTGGGCCGAAGGGCCTGTTCCCATGCTGGAAACCTTTATGACTCTAAGATGCACTTCAGGAATTCACCAAAGTTCTTTAGGCAGCACCTTCCAAACCCACGACCACTTCCATCTGGCAGGACAAGGGCAGCAGATACATGGGAACACCACCAGCACCTGCAGGTTTCCCTCCAAGTCACCCACCATCCTGACTTGGAAATATATCGCCGTTCCTTCACTGTCACTGGGTCAAAATCATAGAATCCCGACAGCGAAGAAGAGGCTATTCAGCCCATCGAGTCTGCACCAACCTTCTGACAGAGTATGTTACCCAGGCCCTCCCACCCTATCCCTGTAACCCCACACATTTTCCATGGCCAAACCTCCTAACCTACACACCTTGGGACACAAAGGGGCAATTTAGCATGGCCAATCCATCTAACCCGCAGGTCTTTAGACAGTGGAAGGAAACCAGAGCACCCGGAGGAAATACACGCAGACACAGAGAGAATGTGCAAACTCCACACAGTCACCAGAGGCCAGGTATTGAACGAGGGTCCCTGTCGCTGTGAGGCAGCAGTGCGAACCATGCTACCGTGCTGCCCCAGATCGAATTAGTGTCCTATGTCAATCAGAGTCCAACTGCCAATAAATCAGCTCTCTCTTCTCATGCAGTATGAATTGTTGTTCTTTCCCTGATATTGGTTTCCTTGTGCTATGTCCTGATATGTGCCACTTGAAAAACTTTGACATGCCTCTTTATTCAGCAATACTGAAACGGTAAACCAAAGTCATAAACTTTTGCAGGCCTCAGCTCCAGGGTCCTGGGTTCGATTCCAGCCTTGGGTCACTGTCTGGGTGGAGTTGGCACATTCTCCCCGTATCTGCATGGGTTTCCTCCGGGTGCTCCAGTTTTCTCCCACAATCCAAAGATGTGCATTTTAACAGGTTAGGTGGATTGGCTATGCTAAATTGCCCCTTAGAGTGTGAAGATGTGTAGGTTAGAGGGATTGGCCATGCTTAATTGCATCTTATTGTTCCAAGATTAGGGGGATTAGCGGGCTAAAGATGTGGGGTAAGGGTCTGAGGAAGATGCTCTGTCGGAATGTCGGTGCAAACTTGATGGGCCAAATGGCCTCCTTCTGCACTGTAGGGATTCTACGAACCCACCCCCTCTCTGTAACCTCCCCCAGCTGTAACACTCCTCCCTATCTGTGTGACCTCCTCCAGCCCCTACAACCCACCCTATCTCTCTAACTTCCCAGCGCCTACAACCCTCCCTATCTCTGTAACCTCCTCCAGCCCCTACAACCCACCCTATTCTCTGACCTCCCAGTCCCTACAACCCTCCCTATCTCTGTAACCTCCTCCAGCCCCTACAACCCACCCTATTCTCTGACCTCCCAGTCCCTACAACCCTCCCTATCTCTGTAACCTCCCCAGCCCCTACAACCCTCCCTATCTCTGTAACCTTCTTCAGCCCCTAGACCCCTCCCTAGCTCTGTAACCTCCTCCAGCTCCAACACCCCTCCTATCTTGGTTACCTCCTCCAGCCCCGACAACCCTCCCTATCTCTGTAACCTCCTCCAGCCCCGACAACCCTCCCTATCTCTGTAACCTCCTCCAGCCCCTACAACCCTCCCTATCACACTAATCTCCCCCAGCCCCTACAACCCTCCCTATCACACTAATCTCCCCCAGCCCCTACAACCCTCCCTATCACACTAATCTCCCCCAGCCCCTACAACCCTCCCTACCTCTGTAACTTTCTCCAACCCCTACACCCCTCCATACCTCTGTAACCTCCTCCAGCCCCACAACCATTCTTATCTGTGACCTCCTCCAGCCCCTACAACCCTTATCTCTGTAACCTCCTCCAGCCCCTACTCCCTCCCTATCACACTAATCTCCCCCAACACCTACAACCCTCCCTATCTCAGTAACCTCCCCCAGGCCCTACAACCCTCCCTATTTCAATAACTTCCTCCAGACCCCTACACGCCTCCATATCTCTGTAACCTCACCCAGCCACGACAACCCAATCTCTGTCACATGCTCTCGACGTACAAAGGATGACATAGCGGCACACTGGTTAGCATTGCTGCCTCATAATGCCAGGGGCTGGGGTTCAATTCTGGCCTTGGGTGACGGTCTGTGTGGAGTTTGCACATTCTTCCCATGTCTGTGTAGGTTTCCTCCCGCAGTCCAAAGACGTACGGGTAAGTTGGATTGGCTATGCTAAATTGTCCCTTAGTGTCCAAAGATGTGCAGGTTAGGGGGATTAGTGGAGTAAATACATAGGGTTATGGGAATAGGGCGGGGGATTGGATACAATGCTCTTTCAGAGAGTCGGTGCAGACTCGATGGGCCGAAAGGCCTCCTTCTCCATACGGGAGACTTGCCTTTATCAGCTCTGTACCTTTTGTGATTCATGCTCTTGGACACTCGGATCCCTCTGCACCTCTGCACCGACACAATGGTTAGCACTGCTGCCTCATAGCGCCAGGGACCCGGGTTCGGTTCCTGGCTTAGGTCACTGTCTGTGTGGAGTTCGCACATTCTCCCCGTGTCTGGGTGGGTTTCCTCCCACATGGTAACCAAGAAGGTAGATGAGGGCAGTGCAGTTGATGTTGTCTACATGGATTTTAGCAAGGCCTTTGACAAGATACCACATGGTAGGTTGTTGCATGAGGTTAAATCTCATGGGATCCAGAGTGAGGTAGCCAAATGGACACAATGCATCTCCACATCATGACTACCATCGACGCCACAAACTGCCGGCAAACAACCACGCAACCTCAAACAGACCATTGTCCGCAGCAAACTACCCAGCCTTCAGGAGAACAGTGACCATGACACCACACAACCCTGCCACAGCAACCTCTGCAAGACATGCCGGATCATCAACACGGATGTCATCATCTCACGTGAGAACACCATCTACCAGGTACACGGTACCTACTCTTGCAACTCGGCCAACGTTGTCTACCTGATACGCTGCAAGAAAGGATGTCCCGAGGCATGGTACATTGGGGAAACCATGCAGACGCTACGACAACGGATGAATGAACACCGCTCGACAATCACCAGGCAAGACTGTTCTCTTCCTGTGGGGGAGCACTTCAGGAGTCACGGGCATTCAGCCTTGGATCTTCAGGTAAGCGTTCTCCAAGGCGGCCTTCACGACACACGACAGCGCAGAGTCACTGAGCAGAAACTGATAGCCAAGTTCCGCACACATGAGGACGGTCTAAACCGGGATGTTGGATTTATGTCACATTATCAGTAACCCCCACAGCTTGCCCCCTGGACTTGCACAATTTCACAAGCTGTACTGTCTGGAGACAATACACATCTCTTTAACCTGTGTTGAATGCTCCCTCCACCCACATTGTCTGTACATTTAAGACTTGGCTGGCTGTAGAGATTTGCATTCTAATCAGTATTCTGTAATTTGATTTCTGTGTCTGTGCCCTGTTTGAGAACAGAGACCACTCCATCTGACGAAGGAGCATTGCTCCGAAAGCTTATGGTATTTGCTACCAAATAAACCTGTTGGACTTTAACCTGGTGTTGTGAGACTTCTTATTGATGATAGAAGACAGAGGGTGGTTGTAGATGGTTGTTTTTCAAACTGGAGGCCTAACCAACGATGTGCCTCAGGGATCAGTGCTGGGTCCACTGTTATTTGTCATTTATATTAATGATTTAGATGAGAATTTAATAGGCATGGTTAGTAATTTTGCAGATGACACCAAGATTGGTGGCATAGTGGACAGTGAAGACGGTTATCTCGGATTGCAATGGGATCTTCAATTGGACCAGTGGGCTGACGAATGGCAAATGGAGTTTAAGTTAGATAAATGCGAGGTGATGCATTTTGGTCGATCGAACCAGGGCAGGACTTGCTCAGTTGACCCTTTGACAAAGGGTCATCTGGACTCGAAACGTCAGCTCTTTTCTGTCCTTGCAGATGCTGCCAGACCTGCTGAGATTTTCCAGTTTTCTCTTTTGATTTACTCAGTTAATGGCCGGGCGTTGGGGAAAGTTAGAGAACAAAGAGATCTAGGGGTACACGTTCATAGCTCCTTGAAAGTGGAGTCACAGGTGGACAGAGTGGTGAAGAAGGCATTCAGCATGCTTGGTTTCATTGGTCAGAACATTGAATACAGGAGTTGGGACGTCTTGTTGAAGTTGTAGAAGACATTGGTATGGCCACACTTGAAATATTATGTACAGTTCGGGTCAGCCTATTATAGAAAGGATATTATTAAATTAGAAAGTGTGCAGAAAAAATGTACTAGGATGCTACCGGGAGTTGATGGTTTGAGTTATAAGGAGAGACTGGATAGACTGGGACATTTTTCTCTGGAGTGTAGGAGGCTTTGGAGTGATCTTATCGAGGTCTGTAAAATAATGAGGGGCACAGATCAGCTAGATAGTCAATATCTTTTCCCAGAGGTAGAGGAGACTAAAACTAGAGGGCATAGGTTTATGGTGAGAGGGGAGAGATACAAAAGGGTCCAGAGGGGTGATTTCTTTCGCACAGAGGGTGGTGAGTGTCTGGAACAAGCTGCCAGAGGTAGTAGTAGAGGCGGGTACGATTTTGTCTTTTAAAATGCGTTTAGACAGTTGATTGGGTAAGATGGGTATAGAGGGATATGGGCCAAACATGGGAAACTGGAACTAGCTCAGGATTAAATAAAAGGGGTGGCATGGACAAGTTGGGCTGAAAGGCCTGTTTCCATGCTGTAAACCTCTATGACACTATTCCAAAGATGTGCAGGTTAGGTGAATTGGTCACGCTAAATTGCCTCTTAGTATCAGGATAATTAGCTAGGATAAATACATGGGGTTATGGAGATAGGGCCTGGATGGGATTGTTGTCAGTGCAGGCTCGAATTGCCTCCTCCTGCACTGTCGGGCCGAATGGCCTCCTCCTGTACTGTAGGGATTCTCTGACTCTCACCAATCATAAGAACATAAGAAATAGGAGCAGGAGTAGGCCATCTAGCCCCTCGAGCCTGCCCCGCCATTCAATAAGATCATGGCTGATCTGAAGTGGATCAGTTCCACTTACCCGCCTGATCCCTATAACCCCTAATTCCCTTACCGATCAGGAATCCATCTATCCATGATTTAAACATATTCAACGAGGTAGCCTCCACCACTTCAGTGGGCAGAGAATTCCAGAGATTCACCACCCTGAGAAGAAGAAGTTCCTCCTCAACTCTGTCCTAAACTGACCCCCCTTTATTTTGAGGCTGTGCCCTCTAGTTCTAGCTTCCTTTCTAAGTGGAAAGAATCTCTCCACCTCTACCCTATCCAGCCCCTTCATTATCTTATAGGTCTCTATAAGATCCCCCCTCAGCCTTCTAAATTCCAAAGAGTACAAACCCAATCTGCTCAGTCTCTCCTCATAATCAACACCCCTCATCTCTGGTATCAACCTGGTGAACCTTCTCTGCACTCCCTCCAAGGCCAATATATCCTTCCGCAAATAAGGGGACCAATACTGCACACAGTATTCCAGCTGCGGCCTCACCAATGCCCTGTACAGATGCAGCAAGATATCTCTGCTTTTATATTCTATCCCCCTTGCGATATAGGCCAACATCCCATTTGCCTTCTTGATCACCTGTTGCACCTGCAGACTGGGTTTTTGCGTCTCATGCACAAGGACCCCCAGGTCCCTCTGCACAGCAGCATGTTGTAATTTCTTTCCATTTAGATAATAATCCAATTTGCTCTTATTTCTTCCAAAGTGAATAACCTCGCATTTGTTAACGTTATACTCCATCTGCCAGATCCTCGCCCACTCACTCAGCCTGTCCAAATCTTTGCAGACCTTCTACGCCCTCCACACGATTCACTTTTCCACTTATCTTTGTGTCGTCTGCAAACTTTGTTACCCTACACTCAGTCCCCTCCTCCAGATAGTCTATATAAATGGTAAATAGTTGAGGCCCCAGTACCGATCCCTGCGGCACGCCACTAGTTACCATCTGCCAACCAGAAAAGCACCCATTTATTCCAACTCTCTGCTTTCTGTCGGATAGCCAATCCCCAATCCACGCTAACACCCTACCCCCAACTCCGTGTGACCCAATCTTCTTCAGCAACCTATTGTGAGGCACCTTATCAAATGCCTTTTGGAAATCCAAAAACACCGCATCCACCGGTTCCCCTCCGTCAACCGCACTAGTCACATCTTCATAAAAATCCAACAAGTTCGTCAAGCACGACTTTCCCCTCATGAATCCATGCTGCGTTTGCTTAATCGAACCATTCTTATACAGATGGCCTGCTATTTCTTCTTTAATGATGGATTCCAGCATTTTCCCAACTACAGACGTTAAGCTAACCGGCCTGTAGTTACCCGCCTTTTGTCTATTTCCTTTTTTAAACAGCGGCGTAATTATTAGCCATTTTCCAATCCGCCGGCACTACCCCAGAATCCAACGAATTTTGATAAATAGCCACTAACGCATCTGCTATTACCTCTGACATTTATTTCAGTACCCTGGGGTGCATTCCATCCGGGCCCGGGGACTTGTCCACCTTCAGTCCCGTTAGTCTACCAAGCACTGCCTCCCTGGTAACATTAATTGTATTGAGTACCTCTCCTCCTACCAACCCTCTATCGTTAATATTTAGTAAACTATCTGTGTCTTCCACCGTGAAGACCGACACAAAAAACATATTTAAAGTTTCAGCCATTTCCTCATTTTCCACTATTAAATCCCCCCTCTCGTCCTCCAAGTGTCCAACATTCACTCTTGCCACTCTATTCCTTTTTATATGTTTGTAAAAGCTTTTACTGTCATTTTTTATATTTAGGGCTAGCCTAGCTTCAGAACCTATCTTTCCTTTCTTTATCACTTTCTTAGTCGTTCTTTGTTGTTTCTTAAAGTTTTCCCAATCTTCCGATTCTCCACTATTTTTGGCCACTCTGTACGCATCGGTCTTTAATTTAATACTCTCCTTAATTTCCTTAATTATCCACGGCTGGTTATCCCTTTTCTTACAGCCCTTCTTTATCACCGGAATATATTGTTGCTGAGTACTGAAAAGGATCTCCTTAAAAATCCTCCACTGTTCCTCAGCTGTCCTACCTACCAGTCTGCTCTCCCAGTCCACCTAAGCCAATTCAGCCCTCATCCTATCGTACTTCCCTCTGTTCAAACAGAGGACAGTGGTATGGGACCCTACTTTCTCCTCTTCCATTTGTATCAGAAATTCAACCATATTGTGATCACTTGACCCAAGAGGGTCCTTCACAAGAACATCCTTAATTCTACCTACCTCGTTACACATTACCAGATCTAAGATAACTCGTTCCCTCGTCGGTTCTGTAACATACTGTTCAAGGTAACTATCCCGACAGCATTCTAAGAACTCTTCCTCCATCCCACCCCTTCCAACTTGAGTCAGCCAATCAATATGCAGGTTGAAGTCCCCCATGATTATTGCCGTTCCGTTTTTGCACGCATCCATTATTTGCTTGTTTATAGCCCTCCCCACCTCAACATTATTATTATCTCATCAAGACTGTACGGTAAATGAACTTGTTGCGCAAATTGAAATTGGCCAGTATGATGTTGTGGGCATCACAGAGACGTGGCTGCAAGGGGATCAGGGCTGGGATCTAAATATCCAAGGACGGACAGGCAGATGGGCAAAGGGGGCGGGGTTGCATTGTTAGTAAGACATGAAGTTAAATTGATAGCAAGAAGTGATATCGGATCAGAAGGCATAGAATCTCTGTGGGTAGAGTTGAGGAATCGCAAAGGTAAAAAGTCCCTGATGGGAGTTATGTCCAGGCCCCCTAGCAGTAGTCAGGATGTGGGGCAGAAAATAAATCAGGAGATAGAAAAGACAATATTACAATAATCATGGGGGACTTTAATCTGCAGATGGACTGGGAAAATCAGGTACGTAGTGGATCTCAGGAAAAGGAATTTATGGAATGTCTAAGATTTTTTTTGGAGCAGCTTGTGACAGAGCCGACTAGGGAACAGGCAATTCTGGATTTGGTGATGTGTAACGAGGCAGACTTGATTAGGGAACTTAAGGTGAAGGAACCCTGAGGGAGCAGTGACCACAATATGATAGAATTTACCCTGCAGTTTGGGAGGGAGAAGCTGGAGTCAGATATAACTGTTTCATAATGAAATAAAGGTAACGACAATGACATGAGGGAGGAGCTGGCCAGAGTTGATTGGAAAGGGAGCCGAGCAGGGAAGACAGTGGATCAGCAATGGCAGGAGTTTTTGAGAGTTATTCGGGAGATGCAACTGAAATTCATCCCAAGGAGGAGGAAACATGTTAAGGGGAGGACGAGGCATTCATGGCTGACGAGGGAAGTCAAGGGCAGCATAAAAGCAAAAGAAAAAGCATACAAAGTGGCGTGGATTAGTGGGAAGCCAGAGGATTGGGAAGGTTTTAAAAGTGAGCAGAGGACAACTAAAAAAGCATTAAGTAGGGGGGCAAAGATGAAATGTGAGTGTAAGCTAGCTAGTAATATAAAAGAAGATAAGGAATTTTTTTTTCAATATCTAAAAGGTAATAGAGAGACAAAAATAGCCATTGGACCACTGGAAAATGAGGCTGGAGAAATAATAATAGGAAACAAAGAAATGGCAGAGAAACCGAATAGTTACTTTGCATCAGTCTTCACGGTGGAAGACACCAGTGGGATGCCAGAGCTCCAGGAGAGTCAGGGGGCACAGGTGAGTGTAGTGGCCATCACTAAGGAGAAGGTTGTGGGGAAACTGAGGAAATTGTGGAGGCATTGTTGGTGATTTTTCGGGAATCACTGGAGGCAGGGTGGGTCCCAGAGGACTGGAAAGTGGCTAATGTAACACCGCTGTTTAAGAAGGGAGGGAGGCAGCAGATGGGAAATTATAGGCCAGTTAGCCTGACCTCAGTCATTGGCAAGATTTTAGCATCCATTATTAAAGATGAGATCGCGGAGTACTTGGAAGCCTATGATAAAATAGGCTAAAATAAAGGAGAACCAGCGGATGTGATTTATTTAGATTTCCAGAATGTCTTTGACAAGGTGCCACATCAGAGACTGTTAAATAAGTTAAGAGCCCATGGTGTTAAGGGTAAGATCCTGACATGGATAAAGGTTTGGCAGACTGGCAGAAGGCAGAGAGTGGGGACAGAGGTGTCTTTTTCAGGATGGCAGCCGGTGACTAGTGGTGTGCCTCAGGGGTCGGTGCTGGGACCACAACTTTTCACAATATACATTAACAATTTGGAGGAAGGAACTGAAGGCACTGTTGCTAAGTTTGCAGATGATACAAAGATATGTAGAGGGAGAGGTAGTATTGAGGAAGTGGGGGGCTGCAGAAGGATTTGGAGAGGCTAGGAGAGTGGGCAAAGAAGTGGCAGATGGAATACAATGTGGAAAGGTGTGAGGTTATGCACTTTGGAAGGAGGAATGGAGGCATAGACTAATTTTTAAATGAGGAAATGCTTCGGAAATCAGAAGCACAAAGGGACTTGGGAGTCCTCGTTCAAGATTCTCTTAAAGTTAACATGCAGGTTCAGTTGGCAGTTAGGAAGGCAAATGCAATGTTAGCATTCATGTCGAGAGGGCTGGAATATAAGAGCAGGGATGTACTTCTGAGACTAAAAACAACTAAAGACAGATGGAGCACTGGAGGAATACAGAGAGAGTAGGAAAGAACTCAAACAGGGAATTAGAAGGGCAAAAAGGGGACACGAAATGTCCTTGGCAGACAGGATTAAGGAGAATCCTAAGGCATTTTATACGTACGTTAGGAACAAGAGGGTTGTTAGGGAAAGAATCGGACCTCTCAGGGACAAAGGAGGGGAATTATGCTTGGAACCAAAGGAAGTAGGTGAGATCCTAAACGAATACTTGCATCAGTATTCACAAAGGAGAGGGACATGTTGACTGGTAGTGTCTCAGAGAGATGTGTTGACCCGTTAGAAAAAATCTCAATTACAAGGGAGGAAGTGTTTGGTTTTTTAGGAAACATTAAGACAGACAAATCCCCAGGGCTGGATGGCATCTATCCTAGACTCCTCAGGGAGGCAAGAGATGAAATTGCTGGGCCTCTAACAGAAATCTTTGTCTCTTCACTGCACACAGGTGAGGTCCCAGAGGATTGGAGGATAGCAAATGTGGTCCCGTTATTTAAGAAGGGTAGCAAGGATAACCCGGGTAATTATAGGCCAGTGAGCTTGACGTCCGTGGTAGGGAAATTGTTGGACAAGATTCTTAGAGATAGGATATATGCGCATTTAGAACTGAATAATCTCATTAGCGATAGACAGCATGGTTTTGTACGAGGGAGGTCATGCCTCACAAATTTGGTTGAGTTTTTTGAGGAGATGACAAAAACGATTGACGAGGGAAGGGCCGTGGATGTTGTCTATATGAATTTTAGTAAAGCGTTTGACAAGGTCCCTCATGGCAGGCTGGTGCAAAAGGTTAAATCTCACAGGATAAAAGGTGAGCTAGCTAGATGGGTGGAGAACTGGCTTAGCCATAGAAGACAGAGGGTAACAGTGGAGGGGTCTTTTTCCGGTTGGAGGTCTGTGACTCATGGTGTTCCGCAGGGCTCTGTACTGGGACCTCTGCTGTTTGTGGTATATATAAATGATTTGGAGGAAGATGTAGCTGGTGTGATCAGTAAGTTTGCGGATAGTGATGAACATTATCAGAGAATACAGCAGGATATAGATAGGCTGGAACATTGGGTGGAGGAAGGGCAGATGGAATTTAATCCAGATAAATGCGAAGTGATGCATTTCGGTAGATCTAATGTAAGGGGGAGCTATACAATAAATGGCAGAACCATCAGGAGTATAGACACACAGAGGGACCTGGGTGCACAAGTCCACAGATCCTTAAAGGTGGCAGCACAGGTGGAGAGGGTGGTGAAGAAGGCATATGGCATGCTTGCCTTTATTGGACGGGGCATAGAATATAAAAGTTGGCATATGATGTTGCGGCTGTATAGAACGTTGGTTGGGCCACATTTGGAATACTGCGTCCAGTTCTGGTCGCCGCACTACCAAAAGGACGTGGAGGCTTTGGAGAGAGTACAGAAAACGTTTACCAGGATGTTGCCTGGTATGGAGGGTATTAGCTATGAGGAGAGATTGGGTAAACTGGGGATGTTCTCCCTGGAAAGACTGAGGATGAGGGGCGACCTAATAGAGGTGTATGAGATTATGAAGGGCATAGATAGGGTGAACCGTGGGAAGCTTTTTCCCAGGTCGGAGGTGACGAACATGAAGTGTCACAGGTTCGAGGTGAGGGGGGCAAGGTTCAACACAGATGTCAGGGGGACGTATTTTACACAGAGGGTGGTGGGGGCCTGGAATGCACTCCCAAGCAAGGTGATTGAGGCGGACACACTGGGATTGTTTAAGACTTATCTAGGTAACCACATGAACAGACTGGGAATAGAGGGATACAAACGAATGGTCTAGTTGGGCACATGAGCGGCGCAGGCTTGGAGGGCCTGTTCCTGTGCTGTATTGTTCGTTGATTGTATAAGGCTCTGGTCAGACCCCATTTGGAGTATTGTGAGCAGTTTTGGGGCCCATATCTCAGGAAGGATATGCTGACCTTGGAAAGGGTCCAGAGGAGGTTCACAAGAATGATCCCTGGAATAAAGAGCTTGTCGTATGAGGAACGGTTAAGGACTCTGGGTCTGTACTCGAAGTTTAGAATGAGAGGGGATCTTATCGAAACTTACAGGATACTGCTGGGCCTGGATAGAGTGGACGTGGAGAGCATGTTTCTACTAGTAGGAGAAACTAGATCCAGAGGGCAAAACCTCAGACGAAAGGGACGATCCTTTAAAGTTAAAGTTTATTTATTAGTCACTTATATTAACACTGCAATGAAGTTATTGTGAAATTCCCCTCGTCGCCACATTCCGACACCTATTTGGGTCAATGCACCTAACCAGCAAGTCTTTCAGACTCTGGGAGGAAACCCACGCAGACACGGGGAGGACGTGCAAACTCCACACAGACAGTGAGCGAGCCGGGAATTGAACCCAGATCCCTGGCTCTGTGAGACAGCAGTGCTAACCACTGCGCCACCGTGCCACTAGAACAGAGAAATTCTTCAGCCAGAGAGTGGTGAATCTGTGGAACTCATTGCCACAGAAGGCTGTGGAGGCCAGGTTATCGAGTGTCATTCAGACAGAGATAGATAGGTTCTTGACTAATGAGGGGATCAGGAGTTATGGGGAAAAGGCAAGAGAATGGGGATGTGAAAAATATCAGCCATGATTGAATGGCAGAGCAGACTTGATGGGCCGAGTGGCCTAATTCTGCTCCTATGTCTTATGGTCATCGTTTATGTCATAAGCTTCTGTTTTATTCATCCTGTCAAAATGGATCATGGAACCTCAATCATAGAATCCCTACAGTGCAAGAGGTCTTCATTCGGCCCATCAAGTCTGCACCAATCACAACCCCACCCAGGCCCAATTCCCGTAACCCCACATCTTTACCCTGCTAATCCCCCTGACAGTAGAGTCAATTTAGCATGGCCAATCAACCCAACCCGCACATCTTTGGAACATGGCAGAAAGCGACGCAGAGAGAACGTGCAAATTCCACACAGGCAGTGACCTATGCCAGGAATTGAACCCGGGTCCCTGGCTCTGTGAGACAGCAGTGTCCCTGTGTCACTCTATCTTCCCTTTTTTTCTTTGATGGGACATGGGCGTTGTTGACTGGCCAGCATTTATTGCCCATCCCTAGTTGCCCTTGGAGGGCAGTTGAGAGTCAACCACATTGCTGTGGCTCTGGAGTCACACGTAGGCCAGACCGGGTAAGGACAGCAGATTTCCTTCACAAATTAGTGAACCAGAAGGGTTTTTCCAACAATCAGCAATGGTTTCATGGTCATAATAGATTCTTAATTCCAGATTATTTTTATTGAATTCAAATTCCACCAGCTGCTGTGGCCAGATTCGAACCCAGGTTCCCAGAACCTGTAAATACGAAGGAGGTGTTGCAGTGATACTGACCCCAACTCCCAATGCGATTTCCTGTCCTGACCCCCTCGAGGTAAAATGATCATTGTTTTTGATTTGATTTATTATTGTCACGTGAGAACTAGAAGCAGTAATAGGCCATCTGACCCTTCGAGCCAGCTCCACCCTTCAATAAGATCATGGCTGATCTTTTCATGGACTCAGTTCCACTTACCCGCCCGCTCACCATGACTGTTAATTCCTTCATTGTTCAAAAATGTATCTATCCTTGCCTTAAAAACATTCAATGAGGTAGTCTCAACTGCTTCACTGGGCAGGGAATTCCAGATTCACAACCCTTCGGGTGAAGAAGTTCCTCCTCAACTCAGTCCTAAATTTGCTCCCCCTTATTTTAAGGCCATGCCCCCTAGTTCTAGTTTCACCTGCCAGTGGAAAGCTTCTATCTTATCTATTTCCTTCGTAATCTTATACCTTTCCATAAGATCTCCCCTCATTCTTCTGAATTCCAATGAGTATAGCCCCAGTCTACTCAGTCTGTTCTCATAAGCCAACCCTCTCAACTCCAGAATCAACCTAGTGAATCTCCTCTGCACCCCCTCCAGTGCCAGTCTATCCTTTCTCAAGTAAGGAGACCAAAACTGTACACAGTACTCCAGGTGTGGCCTCACCAGCACCTTATACAGCTGCAACATAATCTCGCTGTTTTTAAAGTCTATCCCTCTAGCAATGAAGGACAAAATTCTATTTGCCTTCTTAATTACCTGCTGCACCTGCAAACCAACTCCTTGAGGTTCCTGCACAAGGACACCCAGGTCCCTCTGCACAGCAGCATGCTGCAATTTTTTACCATTTAAATAATAGTCCATTTTGCCATTATTCCTACCAAAATGGATGACCTCACATTTACCAACATTGTACTCCATCTGCCAGACCCTCGCCCACTCACTTAGACTATCTATATCCCTTTGCAGACTTTCAGCGTCCTCTGCACTTTGCTCTGCCGCTCATCTTAGTGTCCTCTGCGAATTTTGACACACTACACTTGGTCCCCAACTCCAAATCATCTATGTAAATTCTAAACAATTGCAGTTCCAACACTGATCCCCGAGGCACACCACTAGTCACTGATCGCCAACCAGAAAAACACCCATTTACCCCCACTCTCTGCCTTCTGCTATTTAACCAATCCTCTATCCATGCTAATACATTACCCGTAACACTGCACCTTTATCTTATGCAGCAGCCTTTGGTGCGGCACCTTGTCAAATGCCTTCTGGAAATCCAGATACACCACATCCACAGGTTCCCCATTGTCCACTGCACATGTAATGTTCTCAAAGAATTCCACCAAATTAGTCAAACATGACCTTCCCTTCATGAATCCATGCTGCGTCTTACCAATGGGACAATTTATATCCAGATGTCTTGCTATTTCTTCCTTGATGATAGATTCAAGCATTTTCCCTCCTACAGAAGTTAAGCTAACCGGTCTATAGTTACCCGCCTTTTGTCTACCTCCTTTTTTAAACAGTGGCATCACATTTGCTGTTTTCCAATCTGCGGGAACCACCCCAGAGTCCAGCGAATTTTGGTAAATTACCACTAGTGCATTTACTATTTCCCCCGCCATCTCCTTTACTACCCTGGGATGCATTCCATCAGGGCCAGGAGACTTGTCTACCTTTAGCCCCATTAACTTGCCCAACACTATCTCTTTAGTGATAATGATAATTTCTAGGTCCTCACCTGCCATAGCCTTCCTGTCATCAATTTTTGGAATGTTATTTGTGTTTTCCACTGTGAAGACCGATACAAAATACCTGTTCAATGCCTCAGCCATTTTCTCATTTCCAGTTATTACATCCCCCTTCTCATCCTCCAATGGATCAATGTTTGCTTTAGCCACTCTTTTTCGTTCTATATATTTGTAGAAACATGTATTAGCATACAGTGAAAAGTATTGTTTCTTGTGCGGTACAGACAAAGCACACCATTCATAGAGAAGAGAGTGCAGAATGTTACAGTCATCGCTAGGGCGTAGAGAAAGATCAACTTAATGCGAGGTAGGTCCGTTCAAACGTCTGATGGCAGCAGGGACGAAGCTGTTCTTGTTAATAAATAAACTTTAAACTGACTCAGGAACAGCTTCTTCCCTGTTGCCATCAGATTTTTGAATGGACCTACCATATATTCAGTTGATCTTTCTCTACACCCTAGCTGTGACTGTAACACTACAATCTGCACCCTCTCCTTTCCTTCGCCCCTATGTACGGTATGCTTTGTCAGTATAGCGCGCAAGAAACAATACTTTTCACAATGATAAATCAAGTTTAAACTTTATTTATTATTGTCACAAGTAGGCTTACATTAACACTGCAATGAAGTTAGTGCGAAAATCGCCTACTTGCCACACTCTAGCGCCTGTTTGGATGCACTGGGGGAGAATTTGTCATGGCAAATGCACCTAACCAGCACATCTTTCAGACTGTGGGAGGAAACCGGAGCACCCGGAGGAAACCCACGCAGACATGGGGAGAACATGCTGACTCCGCACAGGCAGTGTCCCAAGCCAGGAATTGAACTCAGGCCTGTGGCGCTGTGAGGCGGCAGTGCTAACCGCCATGCTACTTTTCACTGTATCCCAATGCATGTGACTATAATAAATCAAATCAACAGGGGTGGTACGGTGGCAAACACTGCTGCCTCACAGCTCCAGGGGCCTGGGTTCAATCCTGGCTTCCGTCACTGTGCAGAGTCTGCACGTTCTCCCCATGTCTGCGTGGGTTTCCTCCCACAGCCCCAAGATGTGCGGGTTGGTGGGATTAGCCATGTTAAATTGTTTCTCAGTGTCCAAGGAATTGCAGGTCAAGTGGATTGGCCATGCTAAATTGCCCCTTAGGTGTCCAAAGATGTAGGAGTTAGGGAGATTAGCCATGGGAAATGTATGGGGTTATGGGAATTGAGCCATCGAATCTGCACTGACCACAATCCTATCCAGGCCCTATCCCCATGTATTTACTCCACTAATCCCCCTAACCTGCACATCTTTGGACACTAAGGGGCAATTTAGCACGGCCAAAGCACCTAACCAGCACGTCTTTTGGACTGCGAGAGGAAACCGGAGCACCCGGAGGAAACCCACACAGACACGGGGAGAACGTGCAAACTCCACACAGACAGTGACCCAAGGCTGGAATCGAACTTGGGTCCCTGGCGCTGTGAGAACGCAGTGCTAACCACTGTGCCACCATGCCACCCTGTTGTGATGCAGAGCGATGCCAACAGCACGGGTTCAATTCCCCTACCGGCTGTGGTTATCCATGAAGGCCCCACCTTCTCAATCTTGCCACTCGCCTGAGGTGCGGTGACCCTCAGGTTAAATCACCACCAGTCACAGCCTCTGGTCATCTGGGACTGTGGCGACTTTAACTTACCAGATAAGAGAGACCCAGACTTTTACTTGGGAAAGCAGGCAAGGAGAACAAGGTGAGAGCTGAGGGAGAGGGGAGGAGAGAGCGACGGAGCGAGAGAGACAGAGAAGAGGAACAAGCTACAAGAGGACAAGTCATCCTGGGATCCCCGTCCATTCAAAAATACAGCAGAGCCTGAGCCCACGTCACACACTGCAAATCTCTGCCAGAGCTCACTGCAACACTGCACCGGGAAGGTTAATAAACCTCTTCCGATTTCATGGAAGGTTGTTGGTGAAAACGGACAGGCTGTTGAAATTTTGAGTCATGCACCCATCAGGACAGATTCAAGAATTCCAAATTTCAAAAGCAGCCACAGTTGGTAGCGCACAAGGAAAGGGGATGCTGATTGGATGGCGGGAGGGCTCCAATTCATCACGATGTCACCATGGTGAACGCACCAAGGAGTTATGGCTCCCCTGAAACTCTCCCCACACTGTCAGAGAGAGGGAGGGTCCGAGGGCGATGAGGGGGTCTCCAAGAGCGATGGTGGGGGGGGGGGTCCGAGAAGGCCGAGAGTGAGAGAGGGAGGGCCGAGAGTGAGGGAGGGAGGGCCGAGAGTGAGGGAGGGAGGGCCGAGAGTGAGGGAGGGAGGGAGGGCCGAGAGTGAGGGAGGGCCGAGAGTGAGGGAGGGAGGGAGGGAGGGCCGAGAGTGAGGGAGGGCGGGCGGGAGGGCCGAGAGTGAGGGAGGGCGGGCGGGAGGGCCGAGAGTGAGGGAGGGCCGAGAGTGAGGGAGGGAGGGCCGAGAGGGAGGGAGGGAGGGCCGAGAGGGAGGGAGGGAGGGCCGAGAGGGAGGGAGGGAGGGCCGAGAGGGAGTGAGGGAGGGCCGAGAGGGAGGGAGGGAGGGCCGAGAGGGAGGGAGGGCCGAGAGTGAGGGAGGGAGGGAGGGCCGAGAGTGAGGGAGGGAGGGAGGGCCGAGAGTGAGGGGAGGGCCGAGAGTGAGGGAGGGAGGGAGGGCCGAGAGTGAGGGAGGGAGGGAGGGCCGAGAGTGAGGGAGGGAGGGAGGGCCGAGAGTGAGGGAGGGCGGGCGGGAGGGCCGAGAGTGAGGGAGGGCCGAGAGTGAGGGAGGGCCGAGAGTGAGGGAGGGCCGAGAGTGAGGGAGGGAGGGAGGGCCGAGAGTGAGGGAGGGAGGGAGGGCCGAGAGTGAGGGAGGGCGGGCGGGAGGGCCGAGAGTGAGGGAGGGCCGAGAGTGAGGGAGGGAGGGAGGGCCGAGAGTGAGGGAGGGAGGGAGGGCCGAGAGTGAGGGAGGGAGGGAGGGAGGGCCGAGAGTGAGGGAGGGAGGGAGGGCCGAGAGTGAGGGAGGGAGGGAGGGCCGAGAGTGAGGGAGGGAGGGAGGGCCGAGAGTGAGGGAGGGAGGGAGGGCGAGAGTGAGGGAGGGAGGGAGGGCCGAGAGTGAGGGAGGGAGGGAGGGCCGAGAGTGAGGGAGGGAGGGAGGGCCGAGAGTGAGGGAGGGAGGGCCGAGAGTGAGGGAGGGAGAGCGGGAGGGCCGAGAGTGAGGGAGGGAGAGCGGGAGGGCCGAGAGTGAGGGAGGGAGAGCCAAGAGTGAGGGAGGGAGGGCCGAGAGTGAAGGAGGCGGGCGGGAGGGCCAAGAGTGAGGGAGGGCGGGCGGGAGGGCCAAGAGTGAGGGAGGGAGGGCCGAGAGTGAGGGAGTGAGGGCGGGAGGGCCGAGAGTGAGGGAGTGAGGGCCGAGAGTGAGGGAGGGAGGGCCGAGAGTGAGGGAGGGAGGGCCGAGAGTGAGGGAGGGAGGGCCGAGAGTGAGGGAGGGAGGGCCGAGAGTGAGGGAGGGAGGGTCGAGAGTGAGGGAGGGAGGGTCGAGAGTGAGGGAGGGAGGGTCGAGAGTGAGGGAGGGAGGGTCGAGAGTGAGGGAGGGAGGGTCGAGAGTGAGGGAGGGAGGGTCGAGAGTGAGGGAGGGCCAAGAGTGAGGGAGGGAGGGAGGGAGAGCCGAGAGTGAGGGAGGGAGGGAGGGAGAGCCGAGAGTGAGGGAGGGAGGGAGGGAGGGAGAGCCGAGAGTGAGGGAGGGAGGGAGGGCCGAGAGTGAGGGAGGGAGGGCCGAGAGTGAGGGAGGGCCGAGAGTGAGGGAGGGCAGGAGGGCCGAGAGTGAGGGAGGGAGGGCCAAGAGTGAGGGAGGGCCAAGAGTGAGGGAGGGCCAAGAGTGAGGGAGGGCCAAGAGTGAGGGAGGGCCAAGAGTGAGGGAGGGCCAAGAGTGAGGGAGGGCCAAGAGTGAGGGAGGGAGGGAGGGAGGGCCGAGAGTGAGGAAGGGAGGGCCGAGAGTGAGGGAGGGAGTGAGTGAGTGAGTGAGTGAGGGAGGGAGGGCGGGCCGAGAGTGAGGGAGGGCGGGCCGAGAGTGAGGGAGGGCGGGCCGAGAGTGAGGGAGGGAGGGCCGAGAGTGAGGGAGGGAGGGCCGAGAGTGAGGGAGGGAGGGCCGAGAGTGAGGGAGGGAGGGCCGAGAGTGAGGGAGGGAGGGCCGAGAGTGAGGGAGGGAGGGCCGAGAGTGAGGGAGGGAGGGCCGAGAGTGAGGGAGGGAGGGCCGAGAGTGAGGGAGGGAGGGCCGAGAGTGAGGGAGGGAGGGCCGAGAGTGAGGGAGGGAGGGCCGAGAGTGAGGGAGGGAGGGCCGAGAGTGAGGGAGGGAGGGCCGAGAGTGAGGGAGGGAGGGCCGAGAGTGAGGGAGGGAGGGCCGAGAGTGAGGGAGGGAGGGCCGAGAGTGAGGGAGGGAGGGCCGAGAGTGAGGGAGGGAGGGCCGAGAGTGAGGGAGGGAGGGCCGAGAGTGAGGGAGGGAGGGCCGAGAGTGAGGGAGGGAGGGCCGAGAGTGAGGGAGGGAGGGCCGAGAGTGAGGGAGGGAGGGCCGAGAGTGAGGGAGGGAGGGCCGAGAGTGAGGGAGGGAGGGCCGAGAGTGAGGGAGGGAGGGCCGAGAGTGAGGGAGGGAGGGCCGAGAGTGAGGGAGGGAGGGCCGAGAGTGAGGGAGGGAGGGCCGAGAGTGAGGGAGGGAGGGCCGAGAGTGAGGGAGGGAGGGCCGAGAGTGAGGGAGGGAGGGCCGAGAGTGAGGGAGGGAGGGCCGAGAGTTAGGGAGGGAGGGCCGAGAGTTAGGGAGGGAGGGCCGAGAGTTAGGGAGGGAGGGCCGAGAGTTAGGGAGGGAGGGAGGGCCGGGAGGGAGGGAGGGCCGGGAGGGAGGGAGGGCCGAGAGGGAGGGAGGGGAGGGCGGGGGGAGCAGGAGGGAGGGGCGGGAGGGAAGGGGGCGGGGGGGAGGGGGGCGGGGGAAAGAGAAGAGGCGGGTGGAGGAGACGGCAGGGGGGATGGGGGGGGAGATGGCGGGGGGGAGAGACAGCGGGGTGGGGGGGGGGGGGGTGGCTGGGGGGGCAGATGGCGGGGGGGGGGGGAGACGGCAGGGGGAGAAGAGAATGGTGGGGGTGCAAGGGGGCAGCCAAGGGCGAGAGGGAGGCTGAGGGGGAGACGTGGGAGGGGTGGGCAGAGAGGGGGGAGGGGTGGGCAGAGAGGGGGGAGGGGTGGGCAGAGAGGGGGGAGGGGTGGGCAGAGAGGGGGGAGGGGTGGGCAGAGAGGGGGGAGGGGTGGGCAGAGAGGGGGGAGGGGTGGGCAGAGAGGGGGGAGGGGTGGGCAGAGAGGGGGGAGGGGTGGGCAGAGAGGGGGGAGGGGTGGGCAGAGAGGGGGGAGGGGTGGGCAGAGAGGGGGGAGGGGTGGGCAGAGAGGGGGGAGGGGTGGGCAGAGAGGAGGGAGGGGTGGGCAGAGAGGGGGGAGGGGTGGGCAGAGAGGGGGAGGGGTGGGCAGAGAGGGGGAGGGGTGGGCAGAGAGGGGGGAGGGGTGGGCAGAGAGGGGGGAGGGGTGGGCAGAGAGGGGGGAGGGGTGGGCAGAGAGGGGGGAGGGGTGGGCAGAGAGGGGGGAGGGGTGGGCAGAGGGGGGAGGGGTGGGCAGAGAGGGGGGAGGGGTGGGCAGAGAGGGGGGAGGGGTGGGCAGAGAGGGGGGAGGGGTGGGCAGAGAGGGGGGAGGGGTGGGCAGAGAGGGGGGAGGGGTGGGCGAGAAGAGCCAACAGTGACAAAGGGAAAGGATTCATATTATCTCCATATGTCAGATATGAAATAGAGCAACAGGGAGTGTCAGGGAACAGGAGGCCATTCAGCCCCTTCGCAAGTCTGTCAACCAGTGCCAGCCCCATTTCGGTGCCCGAGGCCTTTGTCAAACGGCACCCCCCCCCCCTCTCCCTTGCCCACCCAGCCACATTGCCCTCCCCCCTACCCCTCCCTCCCCAGACAGCAGGCACAGACCAGAGGGGAAACTACAAAGGGGAGTTTATTGGTCATTAATGCATCAACAAAGAGAAGCAACATCTAAACCAACAGGCAAAAAGCTAGATTACAAATACGCGGCGTAGCTCATAGCATCTACCTCCAAAACAACCGGAGAAATAAAACGCGAGAAAGGGTTCCTGTTTCTTTAAAATCCGCGCCCGCCACCCCCTCCCCAACCCAAAGTTTCAGTGATTGAAGTCGAAACGTGCGCCCCCCCCCCCCCACCCCACGACTAAGTTCACCCAACGCTGGAAACTCAGCCCACTGTCCCATCAGCCCGAGTCCTGCCGTGCCTGTAAGAGAGAGAGACCAGAGAGCACGACGTGACATCCTTCTCCCGGACAGCAAGGAGGACATTCCCCCGACTGGTACAAAACCTAACACCCCCCTGCCCCACCGGGCACCGCAAATCACACTCAGATTCGGGCCCTGCCTTTGTGGAGAGAGAGGGGGAGGTGTCCCTAGTGTTTAGGTTTGGGGCATCAGTGGGGACCTTTAGAGCAGTGTGGAATGGCCAATTCCCAGCTAATGCCACCCCTCCCCCCAACCACACTCACACACAGGCTCATAGGTGTGCGCATACAGGCACACAAACACACACACAGGTGGGCACACGCACGTTCACACACAGGCGGGACACGCGTGCACGCCCTCACACACAGGCGTCCCACACACACAGGCGTGCCCACACACACACAGGCGTGCCCACATACACACACACAGGCGTGCCCACACACACACACACAGGCGTGCCCACACACACACACAGGCGTGCCCACACACACACACACAGGCGTGCCCACACACAGGCGTGCACACACACACACACAGGCGTGCACACACACACACACAGGCACACGTGCATGCACACACAAACACTCTACACACAAGGAGCAAGGCTGAGAGATTGTGCTTTGGGACAGCTCTGAGAGGCGAACCAAGGTTTGGTGGGGATCTAAGCTCTGATGCCCTGCATCGTGGCGCACATGGATTGGCGGAGAGACCAGCTGCGCCCCATCGATCTCGCCATCACCCAGGCACTGGACCTGATTAAGAAACCATTTATAATACTCAGCGAGAGTCATAAAATCAAACTATCCAAAGCACTGGCATATCTAGGATTTAAATTCTACCATAAAACTATGCAAATGCCAAATTTCAGTGTAATTCAGTAAAGGCTTCATCTAAAATCATCTTCACACTCACCGACTCCAATCTCCTCCTGTCTGATATAAAACCCACACTGACACCAATCTCCTCCTGTCTGATATAAACCCCACAGTCACTGACACCAATCTCCTCCTGTCTGATATAAACCCCACACTGACACCAATCTCCTCCTGTCTGATATAAACCCCACACTGACACCAATCTCCTCCTGTCTGATATAAACCCCACACTGACACCAATCTCCTCCTGTCTGATATAAACCCCACACTGACACCAATCTCCTCCTGTCTGATATAAACCCCACACTGACACCAATCTCCTCCTGTCTGATATAAACCCCACACTGACACCAATCTCCTCCTGTCTGATATAAACCCCACAGTCACTGACACCAATCTCCTCCTGTCTGATATAAAACCCACAGTCACTGACACCAATCTCCTCCTGTCTGATATAAACCCCACACTGACACCAATCTCCTCCTGTCTGATATAAACCCCACACTGACACCAATCTCCTCCTGTCTGATATAAAACCGGTAAGAAGTCTCACAACACCAGGTTAAAGTCCAACAGGTTTATTTGGTAGCAAATACCATAAGCTTTCGGAGCACTGCTCCTTCGTCAGATGGAGTGGATATCTGCTCTCAAATACCATAAGCTTTCGGAGCACTGCTCCTTCATCAGATGGAGTGGATATCTGCTCTCAAACAGTGCACAGACACAGAAATCAAGTTACAGAATACTAATTAGAATGCGAATCTCTACAGCCAGCCAGGTCTTAAAGGTACAGACAATGTGGGTGGAGGGAGCATTCAACACAGGTTAAAGAGACGTGTATTGTCTCAGACAGAACAGCTAGTGAGATTCTACAAGCCCAGGAGGCAAGCTGTGGGGGTTACTGATAATGTGACATAAATCCAACATCCTGGTTTAGGCCGTCCTCATGTGTGCGGAACGTGGCTCTCAGTTTCTGCTCAGCGACTCTGCGCTGTCGTGTGTCGTGAAGGCCGCCTTGGAGAACGCTTACCTGAAGATCCAAGGCTGAATGCCCGTGACTGCTGAAGTGCTCCCCCACAGGAGCACTTCAGCGGTCACGGGCATTCAGCCTTGGATCTTCAGGTAAGCGTTCTCCAAGGCGGCCTTCACGACACACGACAGCGCAGAGTCGCTGAGCAGAAACTGATAGCCACGTTCCGCACACATGAGGACGGCCTAAACCGGGATGTTGGATTTATGTCACATTATCAGTAACCCCCACAGCTTGCCTCCTGGGCTTGCAGAATCTCACTAGCTGTTTTGTCTGGAGACAATACACGTCTCTTTAACCTGTGTTGAATGCTCCCTCCACCCACATTGTTTGTACCTTTAAGACCTGGCTGGCTGTAGAGATTCACATTCTAATTAGTATTCTGTAACTTGATTTCTGTGTCTGTGCACTGTTTGAGAGCAGATATCCACTCCATCTGACGAAAGAGCAGTGCTCCGAAAGCTTATGGTATTTGCTACCAAATAAACCTGTTGGACTTTAACCTGGTGTTGTGAGACTTCTTACTGTGTTCACCCCAGTGCAACGCCGGCATCTCCACATCATGATATAAAACCCACAGTCACTGACACCAATCTCCTCCTGTCTGATATAAAACCCAGTCACTGACACCAATCTCCTCCTGTCTGATATAAACCCCACAGTCACTGACACCAATCTCCTCCTGTCTGATATAAACCCCACACTGACACCAATCTCCTCCTGTCTGATATAAACCACCATACTCGCTGGGGGCTAACTCGGGTGACACAACGAGCTCCCCTGCCCCGGGTAAGACTGCGTCACATCTCTCACTGGCCATCAGCCTATCACCCGCCCACCCTCCCCTCGATACATCCATCGCAAAATTAACAACCCCACACACACACACACACACAGACACACATTCATACATGGAGACTGACGCAAGGAGCCTCAACGTAGCTTATTCAATGGAATGCGATGATTCATTCACCAAATTGGGACTAAGACTAGCGATAAACCCAGTCGCCCGCACCCTCCCTCAGCACCAATCCCCCACCGCCCCTTCCCCACCCCCACCCCTCCTCCCCAGCGATCCTGAACAGTCTTGGATTACGAAATGGCGATTCCAGGGATAATCCCGCTGCCCTGTGTTGACACCTCAACGGCTGATGATTGGGTTGATTGGGTGAGTGAGGGATGCGGGGGGGGGGAGGGAGGGAGGGAGGAGAGAGAGGAAGAATTCAGAGGTGTGGATGTGTCGCACCTCCCTCCCCCTCCAAACCAGATTCTGCCGTGGGTTTCGGGTGTCCGGGCAACGTTAAAGGGACAGGCCCTTGATTTGATGTCAGTGCAGAATATCCGCACTTCAGAGACGCCTGGGTGTGAACGCGGGCGTCGATGACAAACCCCCCCCCCCCTTCCCCATCCAACCCAGCCCCCCTCCCTCCCAGTTGCTCAGGGACACATGGTCAAGTGGATCCCTTGGGGTTGAGGCGCCCTCCCCTCCTCGGTGGGGGTCCCCTGCTGTGTCAAACGTGGATGCGTTGGTGCCGCAGGAGGTGGGAAGAGCGCGAGAAGCCCTTGCCACACTGGGAGCAGGAGAAGGGCCTCTCCCCGGTGTGGATGCGTTGGTGGGTCAGCAAGCTGGAGGACTGGGTGAAGCCCTTCTCACATACCGAGCACTGAAAGGGGCGCTCGCCCGAGTGCACCCGCAGGTGGCGCAGCAGGTGGGAGAGGCAGGTGAAGGCCTTGGCGCAGACCGAGCACTTGAAGGGGCGCTCGCCCGCCTGGGCCGGCCTGGGGTGCAGGAGGGGCAAGGGGAGGGGGCCCCCCTCGCCCGCCTCGCCCTCCGCGTGCCCCCCCTCCTCCCCTTCCTCCACCACCACCACGGCCACCGGTGCCTCGCCCTCAGGGTACTTGACGGGGTTGTTCTCGGCGTGCAGGTGCTGGTGGGCCAGCAGCAGGGAGAGCTGGGTGAAACCCCGGCCGCAGACGGAGCAGCGGAAGGGCCGCTCCCCGGTGTGGCTGTGCTGGTGGGTCAGCAGGTGGGAGGACTGGGTGAAGCGGCGGCCGCACACAGAGCAGGAGAAGGGGCGTTCCCCGGTGTGAACTCGCTGGTGGGTGAGGAGGTGGGGCGAGCGGGTGAAGCCCTTGCCACACACCGAGCAGGTGAAGGGGCGCTCCTCGGTGTGCAGGCGCTGGTGCCGCAGCAGGGTGGAGGAGTCGGTGAAGCCCTTGCGGCAGACAGGGCAGGTGAAGGGGCGCTCGCCCGTGTGCAGACGCTGGTGCCGCAGCCGGTTGGAGAGCTGGGTGAAGCCCTTGCCGCACACCGAGCAGCTGTAGGGCCGCTCCCCGGTGTGCACCCGCTGGTGGGTCAGCAGGTGGGACGAGCGGGTGAAGCTCTTCTCGCAAACGGGGCAAGAGAAGGGGCGCTCGCCGGTGTGAACTCGCTGGTGCACCCGCAGGTCGGAGGAGCGGGTGAAGCCCTTCTCGCAGACAGGGCAGGAGAAAGGCCGCTCGCCGGTGTGACTGCGCCGGTGGGTCTCCAGCTCCGACGCCGTGTGGTAGCCCTTGCCGCAGTCGCCGCACTTGTGGGGCCGCTCAGCGCCCCGCTCCCGCGCCGCCGGCCGGGGCCCGGGCCCGGGGCTCGGTCTGGCTTCCTTCTCCTTCTTCTCCGCCTTGCCGCTCTCGCCGTCCATGGTTACCGTCGACGAGACTCAGCTGCCAAACGATCCGGCGTCAGGTCACGACACGAGGTTTGCTTCGAGATCTCCGTCCAGAACTCCTCTGCTTCTTAGCCCCTGTTCACAGAAAGAAAGGAAAGGCATTATTTTCCGACCAGGAGAGGAATTCTCAGTTTGAGTTTTGTGTGTGTAAATCCTCCCCTTCTAAGTCCCCATAAAAAAGGAGTTTCCAAAACCCATCACTGACAGTCCAGGATAGAAAAAGATTAAAGTAAAATTTATTTATTAGTGTCACAAGTAGGCTTACATTAACACTGCAATGAAGTTTGCATGATGGTCTGGGGCCACGTTCACAACCTTTTGGAGTTCCTTGCGGCCTTGGGCAGAGCAGGAGCCATACCAAACCGTGATACAACCAGAAAGAATGCTTTCTGTGGTGCATCTGTGAAAGCAGGTGAGAGTTGTAGCTGACATGCCAAATTTCCTTAGTCTTCTGGGAAAGTAGAGGCGTTGGTGGGCTTTCTTAACTATAGAATCCCTACAGTACTGAAGGAGGCCATTTGGCCCATCTAGTCTGTACCGACCACAATCCCACCCAGGCCCTATTCCCGTAACCCCTCATATTTACCCTGCTAATCCCCCTGACAGTAAGGGTAATTTAGCATGGCCAATCAACCTAACCCACAAAACTATGGACTGTGGGAGGAAATCCATGCAGACACGGGAAGAACGTGCAGACTCTGCACAGACAGTGACCCAAGCCAGAACCCGAGTCTCTGGCGCTGTGATGCAGCAGTGCTAACCACTAAGCTAGCCGTGCTGCCCCAAAAATTGGGAACGGACAATTCTAATCTCTCTGGGTTGTTTTTTCCCTTTCTTGCAATCTCCTCACGCTGCAGAAGTTGTTCATCTCTACCCCACTCCCGCGCACACACTCTCCCTCCTCGATCCATTCCTGTCCAGATGACACCACATTGGTGGCATAGTGGACAGTGAAGAAGGTTATCTAGGATTGCAACAAGATTTTGATCAATTGGGCCAGTGGGCTGATGAATGGCAGATGGAGTTGAATTTAGATAAATGAGAAGTGATGCATTTTGGTAGATCGAACCAAGGAAGGACTTACTCTGTTAACGGTAGGGCATTGGGGAGATTTACAGAACAAAGAGATCTAGGGGTACAGGTTCATAGCTCCTTGAAAGTGGAGTCACAGGTGGACAGAGTGGTGAAGAAGGCATTCAGCATGCTTGGTTTCATTGGTCAGAACATTGAATACAGGAGTTGGGACGTCTTGTTGAAGTTGCACAAGACATTGGTGAAGCCACACTTGGAATACTGTATGCAATTCTGGTCACTGTATTATAGAAAGGATATTATTAAACTAGAAAGTGTGCAGAAAATATTTACTAGGATGCTACCGGGACTTGATGGATTGAGTTATAAGGAGAGGCTGGATAGACTGGGACATTTTTCCCTGGAGTGTAGGAGGCTCAGGGGTGATCTTACAGAGGTCTATAAAATAATGAGGGGCATAGATCAGCTAGATAGTCAACATCTTTTCCCAAAGGTAGGGGAGTCTAACATTAGAGGGCATAGGTTTAAGGTGGGAGAGGAGAGATACAAAAGGGTCCAGGGGGCAATTTTTTCACAGAGGGTGGTGAGTGTCTGGAACAAGCTACTAGAGATTGTAGTCGAGGAGGGTACAATTTTGTCTTTTAAAAAGCATTTAGACAGTTACATGGGTAAGATTAGTATAGAGGGATATGGGCCAAACGTGGGCAATTGGGACTCGCTTCGTGGTCAAATACAAAGGTCAGCATGGACCAGTTGGGCCGAAGGGCCTGTTTCCATGCTGTAAACCTCTGTGACTCTATGAGTCTGTGAAATCCAACATCAATGGTCAAACCCACCACTTTTCCAGGAACAAAGGAAATTTGGTATGTCCGCTACGGCTCTAACCAACTTTTACAGATGCACCACAGAAAGCATTCTTTCTGGTTGTATCACAGCTTGGTCTGGTTCCTGCTCTGCCCAAGACTGCAGAAAACTACGAAGGGTCATGAACGAAGCCCAGTCCATCATGCAAACCAGCCTCCCATCCATTGACTCCATCTACACTTCATCTACACTTCCCGCTGCCTTGGCAAAGCAGCCAACATAATCAAGGACCCCACACACCCTGGACATTCTCTCTTCCACCTTCTTCCGTCGGGAAAAAGATACAAAAGTCTGAGATCACGTACCAACCGACTCAAGAACAGCTTCTTCCCTGCTGCCATCAGACTTTCGAATGGACCTACCTCGCATCAAGTTGATCTTTCTCTAAACCCTAGATATGACAGTAACATTACATTCTGCACTCTCTCCTTTCCTTCACTATGTACGGTATGTTTTGCCTGTAGAGTGCGCAAGAAACAATACTTTTCACTGTATACTAATATATGTGACAATAATATATCAAATCAAACCCGACATTCCTATTGACCCCCTGATAACCTTTCACCTATCTTGCTCTATCTCAAGTACATTCCTGGCTTGCCTCGGGAATACGAGCCACCCACTGCTCCTCACCCCGATCTCCAATGGGAGACACCACAATTTTAAAATCCCTCACCACCCCGCCCAGTTCCAGCCTCTCGCGCACAAGAAGAACATCCTCTCACAATCTCGTCAGGTGGAGAATACCCTTTCAATATTTGCCCTTCCCCGAGTAAGAACGAGAAAACACGCAGGACGATAAAACCAGCCCAACAAAAACTCTCCCGTTTCCCGTGAATCAGGTCATATTCATAGAATCCCCACAGTGCAGGAGGCCATTCGGCCCATCGAGTCAAAGACAAAGAACAATATAGCACAGGAACAGGCCCTTCGGCCCTCCAAGCCCATGCCGCTCCCTGGTCCAAACTAGACCATTCTTTTGTATCCCTCCATTCCCACTCCGTTCATATGGCTATCTAGATAAGTCTTAAACGTTCCCAGTGTGTCCGCCTCCACCATCTTGCCTGGCAGCGCATTCCAGGCCCCCACCACCCTCTGCGTAAAATACGTCCTTCTGATATCCGTGTTAAACCTCCCCCCCCCTCACCTTGAACCTATGACCCCTCGTGAACGTCACCACCGACCTGGGGAAAAGCTTCCCACTGTTCACCCTATCTATGCCTTTCATAATTTTATACACCTCTATTAGGTCACCCCTCATCCTCCGTCTTTCCAGTGAGAACAACCCCAGTTTACCCAATCTCTCCTCATAACTAAGCCCTTCCATACCAGGCAGCATCCTGGTAAACCTCCTCTGCACTCTCTCTAAAGCCTCCACGTCCTTCTGGTAGTGTGGCGACCAGAACTGGGTGCAGTATTCCAAATGCGGCCGAACCAACGTTCTATACAACCGCAACATCAGACCCCAACTTTTATACTCTATGCCCCGTCCTATAAAGACAAGCATGCCATATGCCTTCTTCACCACCTTCTCCACCTGTGACGTCACCTTCAAGGATCTGTGGACTTGCACACCCAGGTCCCTCTGCGTATCTACACCCTTTATGGTTCTGCCATTTATCGTGTATCTCCCCCGTACGTTAGTTCTACCAAAATGCATCACTTCGCATTTATCAGGATTGAACTCCATCTGCCATTTCTTTGCCCAAATTTCCAGCCTATCTATATCCTTCTGTAGCCTCTGACAATGTTCCTCACTATCTGCAAGTCCAGCCATTTTCGTATCATCCGCAAACTTACTGATCACCCCAGTTACACCTTCTTCCAGATCGTTTATATAAATCACAAACAGGCACCGACAACAATCCCGCTCAGGCCCATTCCCCATAAACCCACATAGTCCCCCTAAGGGGCAATTTAGCATGGCCAATCCACCTAACCCGCACATCTTTGGACGCTATTGCCTTCTGCATGAAGGGAGTGGGGTGGGGGTGTGTGACCGAAGGGACTCAGGAGCCATTCGACCCCTCGAGACTGCTCCATCCTCCAATGCAATCCTCAATACCTCAACACCTCTCTCTCCCGTGCTCTCCCCATACCCCGCGACTCACATCGTTCCCCCGAAATCTATATCCTGCACCTTCTCCTTTCCTCCTCTGCTATGAATGGTATGCTTTATCTGAATAGCGCACAAGAAACAATACTTTTCACTGTACCCCAATACACATGACAATAATAAATCAAGTTTAAAGTTTATTTGCGGGAGGAAACCGGAGCATCCGGAGGAAACCCACACAGACACAGGGAGAACGTCAAACTCAGACAGTGACTCAAGCCAGGAATCAAACCCGGGACCCTGGCGCTGTGAGGCAGCCGCGCAAACCACTGTACCACCGTGCTGTCCTCGGCTGTAGGGCTGTCTTTTTTATAAATTTCTACATTAATAGTAACTTCTATAGATGGTAACTTTTACCATAGAAAGCATTCTTTCTGGTATCACAGCTTGGTAAGGCTCCCGCTCTGCCCAAGATTACAAGCAACTACAAAGGGTTGCGAATGTAGCCCAGTCCATCACACAAACCAGCCTCCATTGACTCTGTCTACACTTCCCGCTGCCTCGGAAAAGCAGCCAGCAATAATCAAGGACCCCACGCACCCCGGACATTCTCTCTTCCACCTTCTTCCATCGGGAAAAAATACAGGTCACGTCCTAACTGACTCAACAACAGCTTATTCCCTACTGCTGCCAGATTTTTGAACGGACCTACCTCGTATTAAGTTGATCTTTCTCTACACCCTGTGACTGTAATATTCTGCACTCTCTCGTTTCCTTCTCTATGAATGGTATGCTTTGTCTCTATCGCGCGCAAGAAACAATACTTTTCCCTGTATGCTAATACGTGAGACAATAATAAATCAAATCAAATCCATCGGCTTCTGTTTCCCACAAGCTCAGCGACTGAGCTTCCTCCGGGTGAAAACATTCCTCTACATTCCCAATACCGTGCCTTTAATCCAAGTATGTCCTCCACCACCCCCAAGCCCAGTTTTGGACAGTCCAACAACTTAGATCACCAACAACCTGTCCCGCTCCCCCCACACCGACACTATAGTTAAGACAGCCCACCAACACCTCTACTTTCTCAGGAGGTTGAGGAAATTTGGCATGTCAGCTACAACTCTCACCAATTTTTACAGTTGCACCATAGAAAGCATCCTTCCCAGATGTATCACAGCTTGGTATGGCTCCTGCTCTGCCCAAGACCACAAGGAACCATTCGGCCCTTCAAGCCTGCTCCGCCATTCCTTTTGATCATGCCTGCTCATTAAATTCAATATCCCGATTCCCCCATATTCCTTCAGCCCCAAGAGCTGTATCTAATACTTCTTGAAATGAACCTTGATAAAGAATTCTACCATATTATGGCCACTTGTCCCCAAGGGTTCTCTCACAGCTAGATTGCCAACTAATCCTTTCTCCTTGCACAACAGCCAGTCCAAGATGGCCTGCTCCCTTGTTGGTTCCTCAACGTATTGCTCTAGAAACCATCCTGTATGCACTCCAGAAATTCCTTCTTGACTGTCCTGTGACTAATTTGACTCTCCCAATCTATCTGCAGTTTGAAGTTGCCCATAAACACAGATGTTCCTTTAACACATGCACCTCTGATTTCCTGACTCATGCTTTTCCCAACTCTACAGTTTGGTGGTCTGTATACCACCCCCACAAAGACCGCAACAAACGACAAAGGGTCGTGAACGAAGCCCAATCCATCCGTCAAACCAGCCTCCCATCCATTGACTCTGTCTACACTTCCCACTGCCTCGGAAAAGCAGCCAGCATAATCAAGGACTCCACGCACCCCGGACATTCTCTCTTCCAGCTTCTTCCATCGGGAAAAAGATATAAATGTCTTGAGTTCACGTACCAACCGACTCAAAAGCAGCTTCTTCCTTGCTGCCATCAGACTTTTGAACGGACTTACCTTGCATTAAGTTGATCTTTCTCTACACCCTAGCTATGACTGTAACATTCTGCACCCTCTCCTTTCCTTCTCTATGAACGGTATGCTTTGTCTGTATAGTGCACAAAAAACAACACTTTTCACTGTATCCCAATACATGTGACAATAATAAACCAAATCAAATCAAATCTGTCAGTTTCTGTCTTGAACGAGCTCAGCAACTGAGCTTCCTCCAGGTGAAGAAATTCCTCCACATCCCTGTACTCCGGGCATGGCCCCACCACCGCCCCCCACCCACCCCCCAGGTTCTAGACAACCGCCATCACCAAAGCCAGGGGAACATCCCCCTCCCGTACACACCCTGCAAGAACCCCGTTCAGCTTCAACGAGATCGCAGAACCGTCACGCCACGTGGGCAGAGAAGTCAACATGCACCTGCCCCCCCCATCCCCTATGCCAGTCCAATAGGAGAGGTGCGTTTTCCCTCTCTTCCCACCACCCCCCTCAGAACAAGATGGCTTCTTGTTCTTTTGACTGTGCTGGGGAGCACGGTGTTGGGTTTGGCGCGGGGGGTGGGGCGGAAAGAGGGTGGCCTGTGTCCTCCTCAATCCCTTCCCACGTAACACCAGAAAGCAGCAGTGGTGGCACCCCAGATCAGGAAACATCCCTTTAAACATCTGTCCGCAACAAAGGGTTGGGTGGGCTGCAAATCAGGCAAGTGGGGATCTGCCATGTTCTGCCTTGGTGCATTTATTTTAATGCCACCTAAAGATAGCATAAAAGAATGCGCCAAGGCAGAAAATGGCAGATCTCCCGCCCTCCCAACTCTTTTTTTTGTTGGCATCCAAATGCAAAGAGTTTGTGCCTTTAACCAAAAAACATCTTGCAATCTTTAAAACCTCCCACCACCCACTCCTCCACCCACACTAAAACATGCACTGTCTAGAAATTCAAGGGACATGAGGGAAAGGGAGTTAATTTAAAAAAAGACCCTGCACAAACCAACCACAGGCTGTAGATTCCTTGAAAATAAAACTCTCGATTTTTCTCTTTTTTGGTTCCTTTCCTTTTTGCAAAAGAAAAACTGTAATGCAGAAAACAATAAAACTGGCTGCAGAGAGACTAAATGCAGAGGGGGGGTAGGGGGTTGATGGATGCAGCTTGCAAAACAAAAAGCGAGGCCCTGGGCCCAGTTTGCAGCCTAGGCCCTGGATCAGGGGATCAGTTCCATCCAGGGAGCCAGACAAAGAGACACTGGCCTCACTCAGAGCCAGCAGGGCCGGCCCCGCCCCCTTCACCATCCCACACGCCGATTGGTCGCTGAGGACAATGGCCCGGGTTCGGCTCCCCGTGCCCATTGGCCGTGGAGACCCGGTGCACCATTCTCATTGGTCGCCGAGGACAATCGCCGGGCTGGGCTCCGCCTGCCCATTGGCTGAGGGAAGGCGGTGAGCCAGCGCAGCTTCCCTATTGGACTGGCGAGCGGGCCCGGGGTCGCTGATTGGCTCGGATCCCTCCGCCTCCCTTCACCCAGGAGCTGCTGAGAGGAATCGCGGCCGCCGAGTGGAGCCGGGACCCATTCGCCATTGGAGGGCCGAGGGAACCGCGGGGGGGGGAGGGACTAATGAGGCGAAGAAGGGGACGGGGCCAATGTAGGGA
>NW_027593324.1:0-34356 GCF_964213995.1 Mustelus asterias
CTCTCTCCCTCGCTCTCTCTCCCTCGCTCTCTCTCCCTCGCTCTCTCTCCCTCGCTCTCTCTCCCTCGCTCTCTCTCCTCGCTCTCTCTCCCTCGCTCTCTCTCCCTCGCTCTCTCTCCCTCGCTCTCTCTCCCTCGCTCTCTCTCCCTCGCTCTCTCTCCCTCGCTCTCTCTCCCTCGCTCTCTCTCCCTCGCTCTCTCTCCCTCGCTCTCTCGCCCTCGCTCTCTCGCCCTCGCTCTCTCGCCCTCGCTCTCTCGCCCTCGCTCTCTCGCCCTCGCTCTCTCGCCCTCGCTCTCTCGCCCTCGCTCTCTCGCCCTCGCTCTCTCGCCCTCGCTCTCTCGCCCTCGCTCTCTCGCCCTCGCTCTCTCGCCCTCGCTCTCTCGCCCTCGCTCTCTCGCCCTCGCTCTCTCGCCCTCGCTCTCTCGCCCTCGCTCTCTCGCCCTCGCTCTCTCGCCCTCGCTCTCTCGCCTCGCTCTCTCGCCCTCGCTCTCTCGCCCTCGCTCTCTCGCCCTCGCTCTCTCGCCCTCGCTCTCTCGCCCTCGCTCTCTCGCCCTCGCTCTCTCGCCCTCGCTCTCCCTCTCTCACCCTCCCTCTCTCTCCCTCTCTCTCTCTCCCTCGCTCTCTCTCTCTCGCTCTCCCTCCCTCGCTCTCTCTCGTCCTCTCTCCCTCTCTCTCCCTCACTCTCTCTCTATCTCGCCCTTGTTCTCTGTCACTCTTTCTCCCTCCCTCCCTCACTGTCTCTCCCTCGCTCTCTCTCCCTCGCTCTCTCTCCCTCACTCTCTGTCACTCTTTCTCCCTCCCTCCCTCACTCTCTCTCCCTCACTCTCTCTCCCTCACTCTCTCTCCCTCGCTCTCTCTCCCTCGCTCTCTCTCACTCTCTCCCTCTCTTTCCCTCTCCCTCACTCTCTCTCTCTGTGTCCTCGCTCTCTCTCTCTGTGTCCTCGCTCTCTCTCTCTGTGTCCCCGCTCTCTCTCTCTGTGTCCTCGCTCTCTCTCTCTGTGTCCTCGCTCTCTCTCTGTCCTCGCTCTCTCTGTGTCCTCGCTCTCTCTCTCTCTCCCTCGCTCTCTCTCTCTCTCTCTCTCTCTCTCCCTCTCTCTCTCCCTCGCTCTCTCTCTCTCCCTCCCTCTCTCTCTCTCTCCCTCCCTCTCCCTCTCTCACCCTCCCTCGCGCTCTCTCTCTCTCCCTCTCTCTCTCTCCTCGCTCTCTCTCCCTCGCTCTCTCTCTCTCGCTCTCCCTCCCTCGCTCTCTCTCGTCCTCTCTCCCTCTCTCTCCCTCACTCTCTCTCTATCTCTCCCTTGTTCTCTGTCACTCTTTCTCCCTCCCTCGCTCTCTCTCCCTCGCTCTCTCTCCCTCGCTCTCTCTCCGCTCGCTCTCTCTCCCTCGCTCTCTCTCCCTCGCTCTCTCTCCCTCGCTCTCCCTCCCTCGCTCTCCCTCCCTCGCTCTCCCTCCCTCGCTCTCCCTCCCTCGCTCTCCCTCCCTCGCTCTCCCTCCCTCGCTCTCTCTCCCTCGCTCTCTCTCCCTCGCTCTCTCTCCCTCGCTCTCTCTCCCTCGCTCTCTCTCCCTCGCTCTCTCTCCCTCGCTCTCTCTCCCTCGCTCTCTCTCCCTCGCTCTCTCTCCCTCGCTCTCTCTCCCTCGCTCTCTCTCCCTCGCTCTCTCTCCCTCGCTCTCTCCCTCGCTCTCTCTCCCTCGCTCTCTCTCCCTCGCTCTCTCTCCCTCGCTCTCTCTCCCTCGCTCTCTCTCCCTCGCTCTCTCTCCCTCGCTCTCTCTCCTCGCTCTCTCTCCCTCGCTCTCTCTCTCTCCCTCGCTCTCTCTCTCTCCCTCGCTCTCTCTCTCTCCCTCGCTCTCTCTCTCTCCCTCGCTCTCTCTCTCTCCCTCGCTCTCTCTCTCTCCCTCGCTCTCTCTCTCTCCCTCGCTCTCTCTCTCTCCCTCGCTCTCTCTCTCTCCCTCGCTCTCTCTCTCTCCCTCGCTCTCTCTCTCTCCCTCGCTCTCTCTCTCTCCCTCGCTCTCTCTGTCTCCCTCGCTCTCTCTCTCTCCCTCGCTCTCTCTCTCTCCCTCGCTCTCTCTCTCTCCCTCGCTCTCTCTCTCTCCCTCGCTCTCTCTCTCTCCCTCGCTCTCTCTCTCTCCCTCGCTCTCTCTCCCTCGCTCTCTCTCTCTCCCTCGCTCGCTCTCTCTCCCTCGCTCGCTCTCTCTCCCTCGCTCGCTCTCTCTCCCTCGCTCGCTCTCTCTCCCTCGCTCGCTCTCTCTCCCTCGCTCGCTCTCTCTCTCCCTCGCTCTCTCTCTCTCTCTCCCTCGCTCTACCTCTATCTCTCCCTCGCTCCCTCTCTCTCCCTCCCTCTCTCCCTCTCTCTCTCCCTCCCTCTCTCTATCTCTCTCCCTCTCTCTCTCTCCCTCCCTATCTCTCTCTCCCTTGCTCTCTCTCTCTCCCTCTCTCTCTCCCTCGCTCTCTATCTCTCTCCCTCGCTCTCTCTCTCTCCCTCGCTCCCTCTCTCTCTCTCTCTCTCCCTCGCGCTCTCTCTCTCTCTCCGTCGCTCTCTCTCTCTCTCCCTCGCGCTCTCTCTCTCTCTCCCTCGCTCTCTCCCTCTCCCTCGCTCTCTCTCTCTCCCTCGCTCTCTCTCTCTCCCTCGCTCTCTCTCTCTCCCTCGCTCTCTCTCTCTCCCTCGCCCTCTCTCTCTCCCTCGCTCTCTCTCTCTCCCTCGCTCTCTCTCTCTCCCTCGCGCTCTCTCCCTCCCTCGCTCTCTCTCCCTCGCTCTCTCTCTCTCCCTCGCTCTCTCTCGCTCTCTCCCTCGCTCTCTCTCTCCCTCGCTCTCTCTCTCCCTCGCTCTCTCTCTCTCTCCCTCGCTCTCTCTCTCTCCCTCGCTCTCTCTCTCTCCCTCGCTCTCTCTCCCTCGCTCTCTCTCTCTCCCTCGCTCTCTCTCTCTCTCCCTAGCTCTCTCTCGCTCTCTCTCCCTCGCTCTCTCTCCCTCGCTCTCGCTCTCTCTGTCTCTCCCTATGATATGACATCAACTGCCCTACCTTCATCAACTAAGTGTGTTGATGAAGGTAGGGCAGTTGATGTCATATACATGGATTTTAGTAAGGCGTTTGATAAGGTCCCCCATGGTCGGCTTATGATGAAAGTGAGGAGGTGTGGGATAGAGGGAAATTTGGCCGATTGGATAGGTAATGTCGTGGTTCCCCAGGACGACAATTTATTCACATCAATCAAAACAGAGAGTCTGAGCAGCGATCTTCCAAGCAATAGACTTTATTTCTCAGCACAAGAGATAAAGTCGGGAACGTCCGGAACACTCCAAAGAGCCCTTGGGCTTACACTCTTTTATGTACATTTCAGCCTCATATCTCAAGATCCTCCTCTCCCTTTTACAGCCTGTCCTTGGTTGTTATCTTACCCTACAGCCCGACCTTTCTTTGGCCACCATTAGTTTTAGTTGACCCTTTATCTGTTTTCTTTGCAATTGGTCGCTCCCTGTTATATCTCTTTGTCTCTTAAACCATGGTGGTTATAACTCTTGCTCTTATCTGAATTTTTCTGTTTGTACAATAATCGTGGTTTTGTAGACTAAGGCCGAATGTGTTTAGAAGAAAAAGACATTCTCTCTGCTGATTTATGGTCCACTATTAAGTTGAACCACCGAGCAGTCTTCCTTGTTTTCTTAAGTGACTATTGTCTGCTTTCCTTAATTAGTGATTGCTATATTACTTCTCTAGTTCCTCCACTTTGACTATATCGACTACACTTGATTATATTAGGTCACACGAAGTTATTTTAGGTTATATACCCATCTCACTACTCACCTAAATCTGCTATATCATTTTACTAAAACCTGTGAATCTGAATTTCATACCTAGCTCATACAATATCTAATACAATTTCCCTTACAATCCCCCCTTTGAGGCTTCCCTAGCCTCATCCCAATTATCAAGTTCAAATAATCCCCTTGCTCAATCCCATTTGTATTTTATTTTAATCACTTTTCCCAGGCGATGTGGAGGAGCCGACTATTTTGGTCAGGGATCAGTGTCCCTATTCTAACTTTATCATAATTTGTCTATCCTGGTTCTGATTTTTGGGTTGCTCCTCCAGATTGCCTGCCCCTGACAGTCATCAGCCAAAAACCTTCCCACTCTTGTCTAGGGAAGGGAAAAAGACTGATTCCTGTGTACAGACTAAGTTCTCCTGGTTTCGCGCGGACTTCAGCAAGGTGCTGTTGTTTCCACAAGGTGATCTTCCACTATTGTAGTTATTTTACAGAGTGACGAGTTTCAACTTCGACCAAGGTCATTGTGAATCCACTCAGCGGGGCGGCTCAAGATTTTCCCATTCCTCTGTTTTTTCTCTCGAGCGTGAGCTGCTTAGCACCCGCGTCACCATCTGCCGCGCTGCCATTCTGGTAAGGAAGGATCTCAGGGCGGGTAAAAAACAACAAAATATCAATCCCAGAATGATTATTGTTGCGATTGCTACAGCTCCAGCTTTGGCAAACCACGCCCCCCATCTTCCTAATATTCTGTCCAGCCAACTCCATACCTCATGCCCAAACCCAGCATTTTCTTTCACTTCTTTCTTAAGATTTCTTAACTTATTCATGGCTTGTGTAAATGACCCCTCTGGATTAGTGTTATTAGGGATAAATGTGCAGCACTGATCCCCAAACATAACACACACTCCTCCTTTCTCTGCCAGGAGCCAATCTAACGCCTGTCGATTTTGCCACGCCATTTTGCTGGTCGCATCCAACTGCTCTCCTAAGGCCTCCAGGGCATCATTCGTATAATTAATAAACCTCTGCTGATTATAATAGATGTAATTGATCCACTCAGTATTCTTGCTGGGTGTGATCCAAACAAAGAGGGATTCAAACCCTGCAGCTATTTCGTTCCTAGCTTTGAACTCATTCGGGATGCCGCGGGGCTGTCCGATTGCGTCCAATCTTATCGTAGGGTCAGGGGTATATGCCCTCTTAACTTTTTGTGATTTAATTTTTCTTTCCACCGGTAGTATCACAATGCTCTGGGCAAGCATAACTCGAGCACATAGTCCCTTCCAATTCTGTGGTAATTTTGCCAATAGCCCTTTCTCCGGGCCACAAAGCCACCAGAGATCGGCCAGTTGATTTTCTTGATAGTCTAACACATAAGGAGGGGGTGCCCATCCCTCTCCTGAGAGGATCAGATTAAGAGCATCGGTTATATTCCAAATCCTTTCACACTTTCCTGTGTAATTTCCCACACTACTTCCTGTGCTACTTTCCTTCCAATAGCAATCTTGGATTTGTAAGTTGGGCTCTACACTCCATTCCTTTGGGACCGCGTCTACTGCTGTTTTTGGCCACTTTGGACATCTGTGGGTCAAGTTGTAGATGCCCTTTTTTACCCCAGCAAACAGGATGCAGTGGTATTGACACAACGGCGACTCACCTTTACAAAGGTTATCACATGCGGATCCGGAACAGTCTGTCTTCTCATACGAGTAGTTCCGATTCCCTATCATATGATACCGTATATATGTGGTATATGGACGGCAATTTTCCTTTCTCCAGCTTTGTTTCCTGGTTCTACAGTCTCCTGATCCCCATGGTATATCAGTTACTTGGGTGTTAGGTTTCTCTGATGCACATACTACACACTCTTTCCCATCACTGTTTCTCTGACCTGTATACTTAGCCCATTTCCACCATTTGTTTTTCTGCGCTTTTTCCCAAATAGTATTTGTGCTCACTAATCGTTCACGTTTTGTTCGTCTTAATACTCTATCTTCCTGATTCTGCACCCTTATGTCTTCTGTATCCCATTCTCCTTTTCTATGGGTCACGGAAGTCCCTAAGGGAAATAGTTTCCAAGTCCCAGGTGGGGAATGGGGCCCCTTCCCTGTCCTCACCTCCCTCGGCACCTTGACTAATAGGCTCAGGCTGGGCTTTTGTATCATCAGCCAGCTCATGTACAGAACTACTTTCATCATCCTCTATTCTTTTTGTTCTTCCTTGGCTCTGTTCCTCCTCCCCACGATTCTCCCCGTGTATTTCTATTTCTTCCTCGCTATCACTTCTGTCCACTCTGTGTACTTCTTCAATTTCCCTTCTCTCCCCCACCCCTGGTACCGTTCTGGTACAATGGTTCAAGTGATACCACAGTGTACTGCCTTCTACTTGCAACGCCGTGGGAGACACTTTGGTGACTTCAAACGGTCCTTCTTGTCTCGGTTCATTCCAACGTCTGCGGAACTTCCTGATGTATACTCGATCTCCAGGCTTGATCTGATGTTCTGTTACCGGATTCTCCTCCTCCTTGGCTTTTTCCTGTTCAAATATAGTTCTATGTATAACAGTTAATTGTTGTATATACTCTTTTGTGCTTTGATCTAAACATTCTAGCGTAGGACCTCCTGATCCCCTGATCTTAGGTACCGGCATTACTCTTCCTGTCATCATTTCATGTGGGCTCAAATGTGTGATTCTGTTTTCCTGACTCCTGTACTGCATTAGAGCCAATGGCAGAGCATCTATCCAGTTTTTCCCTGTTTCATTGCAAATTTTGCTTATTTTAGCCTTAAGGGTCCCGTTTGCTCTCTCCACCATTCCTTGGGATTGAGGGTGATATACGCATCCAAACTTCTGCTTTATTCGGAGTGCCGAGAGTGTCTCTCTCAGTGCCCTTCCTATAAAAGCAGATCCATTGTCTGAACTTAATTGCGTGGGTATGCCAAATCTTGGGATAATTTCTTTTGACAGGAAGTTAATCACCGTTCCAGATCCTTGATCTTTGGATGGCGTTGCTTCTATCCATCTGCTGAATCTATCAATAATCACTAACATGTATCTTTTCCCCCTCACCACCTTTCCCATATCCACATAGTCCATGCATAGATGTTTAAATGGTCCTTCAGGAATGGGTATATGCCCTATTGGGGCAGTAATGCCCTTCCTGATGTTATTCTGAGCACACACCTCACACTGACTTAGTATGTAGTCAATCGAGTTTTGCAGGTATGGTGACCAGAATCCTTCCTTCTTGATCTTTCTAGCCACTTCTCCTCTTGCACAGTGGTCCACTCCATGCGCTTCGCTAATTAGTACGGTTAGTAATGATGTGGGTGCTATGACCAATCCCTCCCCATTTCTCCATATCCTGTCCTGTTGTCCCTGTAGTGCTCCTCTATCTTTCCACATTGCCTTTTCAGCTACAGAGGTTTCCTCCTGTAACTGTGCTACATCTTCTAATGTGATATGAGGTTTGATATCCCCCGTACCTGGCCCTGGGTGCGGCCTTGCTATTTCTACTGGGGCTATCGTAGCCTCAATGCATCCTGACGCTTCTTTAGCTGCCTTGTCGGCTTTGGTGTTTCCCTGTGTGATGCTGTCTGCTCCCTTTTTATGCGCCTGACACTTAATTATTGCTAATTCCCTTGGACCCATCATGGCCCTTATTAAAGCCCTGATTTGACCTTCGTGTTGTATTGGTCCTCCTCCGCTTTTCATAAATCCCCTTTGCTTCCATATTGCCCCGAACAGATGGCAGACCCCGTGGGCATAGGCCGAATCAGTATAAATTTCCAATGCTTCCCCGTTTGCTAGCTCACATGCTCTGGTCAATGCTTTAAGTTCTGCCAGTTGGGCTGAACAGGGCTGTTCACATTTCTCTGCTTCTATGACTTCAAGTGTTTCCCCTTTCTGTTCAACTATGGCATAGCCTGCGTGGTTTCCTAAGTGATCCCTGTAACATGAGCCATCTACATACAGTATCCTTTTCCCTTCTGTCACTAGTCCCTCTGCTCTTAAATCTTTTCTCAGTTTCATAAATGTTTTTGCTTCTCTTAAGCATTCATGTTCTTCTCCTTCATGAGGTAATGGCATGTAATCAGCTGGATTTACTCTGTTGCACTTTATTATCGTGATATCTGGAAATGTGGTTAGCATTCGATAATGATGGATCCTAGCAGGTGACAGCACACATTTTCCTTGCTCAATCAATTCAGCTACCTTATGGTATACATGTATGTTTATCGGATATCCCATTGTGACCGTGGCTGCCTTTTCGTATGCCCACCAAGCTGCTGCCAGGCCTTGATAGCACGGAGGGTATCCCATCGCTACGTCGTCTAGCTTGGTACTGTAATATGCTACAGCCTGCCTTCGTCTACCCTTGCAATTTTCCTGCATTAACATTGCTGTAGCAAATCCAGCTTCTCTGTTACTCACAAATAAGTCAAAGGGCTTGTCATAGGTCGGTAAGGCCAATGCTGGTGCCTGTGCCATTTCTCTTTTCACATTTTCAAATGCGTCTGAAGCATCTTTATCCCATTTTAGTTTGGCTTTTAATTCGTCACACCCTGCCTCCTTCATTATCTTTCGTAGTGCCTGCGTTTTTTCGGCATAGCTTTCCACCCATTCTGAACTGAATCCTGTCATTCCCAAAAATGTCATCATTTGTCCCACCGTCTGTGGTTTCGGAACTTTTAGTACTGCTTCTATTTGCTGTGAAGCTATCTCCTTCTGTCCTGCTGATATTTCTCTTCCCAAGTATTCTACCTTTTTCTGGCACAGCTGCAGCTTTTTCCTGGAAACTTTATGGCCCCCTTCTGCTAGTCTTTTCAATAGTTTTAAACTATCCTTCCTGCATTGTTCTTGTGTTCCTGTGCATAATAATAAATCATCCACATATTGTATTAGTGTTCCTTCCAACTGTATTCCTTCTAAATCTGCTCTCAACACCTGATTGAATACATGTGGGGAATGTTTAAATCCTTGGGGCATCCTATTGTATGTGTATTGTTTCCCCTCGTACGTAAATGCAAAGAGATACTGACTTTCTTGAGCTAGTGGCACACTAAAAAATGCCGAACATAGGTCTATTACAGTAAACCATCTACTTTCAGGTGGTATATTTGTCATCAAGGTATAAGGGTTTGGAACCTCTGCTGGCATATCTTCCACTACCTCATTAATTGCCCTTAGGTCATGCACCAATCTCCATTTTTCTCCGTCCGCCTTTTTCACTGGTAGTAGCGGTGTATTACACCTGCTCCGGGTTTCTTTTAATACCCCTGCTTCTATCAATCCCTTAATCGTCCCTCTAATTCCTTCAATTGCTTCTGTCTTCATTGGGTATTGCGGCCTATACGGCCCCTGGCATCCTGTCTTTAATCTGACTTCAACTGGATTAGCGTTTTTGACCCTCCCTACATCCGTGTCCTGTCTGGACCACAACTCCTGCGGGAGGGAGTTCAAATCCTGCTCTAACCTCTCTCTCCACTCCAGTTCCTGTTTCTCAATTTGCACTCCTATTGTTATCTGCTTTGGTTTCCCAAGCATTTTAACATCCAAAATTATTTTCGTCATTTGTCCATTGCTGGACGTCCAAATATCTACATTGTCTGTCTGGACAAATTCTAAATCTTGTGCTCTCAACACCATTGGTCCTAGGTCTTTTGATCTGTATCCCGGATTCACTTTCAATGTGACATGTGGCTCCGCCCCAGATACAGAGAACCATTTGTTAACCCATTCATTCCTAACAATGGTGAGGGCTACTCCCTCTAGTCCGATTAAAATACTTCCTGACTTTATTTCCTGTTCTCGTCCTGCCTCCCTTTCCCATTTCTCCTGTATCTCAGGTTCCTGCCCTTCATCAAATATCATTGTACTGTGTAATTCTGTTCTTGGCCATTTGGCTTGTGGAACCCAAGTGTTTATAAGCTTTCCCCAAACTTCCCATATCTGTTTTTTAACTTGTTCCTCTATATCTCCCAACCAATATACATTAACCCCTTCCTTTCCTGGTATTTCAAGTGGATACATTCCCATCAAATCAATTCCTTGTTCCGTGCATTCTAATTTCAGTCCTAAACCTAGGATTGCATCCCTTCCCAATAGATTTAAAGGAGTTTTATCACATACTAAAATAGGTACATGGGTTGTCTTATTTCCAATGGTAACAGGCACTGGCGTCGTCATTCGAGCTAATGTTACTTTCCCCGAGAACCCCACAGTTTTTACAAACTGGTTTGACAATGGTAAGTGATCCGCATACTTCGTTTGCATGCACGTACATGTGGCGCCGGTGTCTATCATCATGGGGACCTCGATCCCTCCTACTCTAACGTTAACTATAGGTTCCTGCTCTGCAGTTTCTGTTATCTGTACGTGCTGTCCTACCATTTCGGGGTTCTCTGGGCCTCCCTATGGGGAATTCTGATGGTTTACCGGCCCTTGAAACATCGGGATGCTGTTTGGCGATCCTTGGATCAGTTGTTGGCCTGTCTGCTGCTGGTTTTCTCCCTGTCTGGGGAAATTCCGCGGGCAATTCCTTTTTATGTGCCCTGCCTCCCCGCACCCCCAACACACACCTGAAGGGCCAGGCAGTGGTCCCTGTCTCGGAGTCTGATGATTAACCTGTCCCTGTCCTCTCTGATTCTGATAGGGTGGCCTACCACCTCCCTGTCCTTTCCCATTTCTATTCCAGTCAGTCTGACTTTGCAGGGCGTATGGGTTTTGATAATTTAGGCCATAGGCTCCTGGGTTCATGGACAGTGGGAAGGCAGAAATGTTATAGGTTATGACGGGCTGGCCTCCATCTCCGCTCCCCCCTTTGATTAGTGCAGGTATTTCCTCTGGCTTTTGCTCCACCATCATTGGTGCTATTTTTCTGGGTGCGAGATCCTCTTTTGCCTTCAGTTTATCCTTGCTTTTGATCTCCTCCAACTGTGCCTGAAGGAGTTTACGTTGTACCTCCTTCAGCTGTTTGTCTGCATTCTTTTCATCTTTGCGATGTCTCTCTACTGCATGGGCAACATAATCCACAAACTCTCGGTAATTTTTTGAGTCCAAGCCCACCACTTCCTCCAGCCTTGTCTTAGCTGGGGCTGGCAAGCCCTCTAGGATTGCAGCCCGGAACATGGAGTTGGTCAGTGGGTCTATTAGAATGTCCCTCTCCGTGTCCCTTCTCCACCTTTTTAATTGATTCTCCACATACACCGCTGCATTCTCCTCCTCACCCAGTGGCTCTCCCTTTAGGGTTTTTACATCCATTCGATTGGGGTACATATCCCGCAGTGCCTGCCAGATGACTTGGCGGTACTGGTCCATTAGTGTCCCATCCACCGCTGGGTCATAAGCTGCGGTCGGGATGCCAGCACGTCTCATTACTTCCGCCATTTGGTCCATTCCTAGCACCTTTGTCAGGAGAGCTTTGATGTCGCCCAGTGCCATCCTTTTTCCCACCATCCCTGCCTCCAACTGTCCAATCCACCTTCCAGCCCCATCCAAAATATTGGGTAATTCATTAATTAAATTAGGCAAATCCTGACCTGACCAAGGGATATACTGCGGTCTGCCACCCTTCAGAATCACCGGGAATACCCTTTTCCCTCTCCTATCCACATCTGGAAACTTTACAGGTGGGTGCCTTTCCCGCCTTGATTTTCTTTGCACCCCTAACATTGATTGCCTCCCTTCGTCTTCACTACTCTCTTCTGTTTCTCCTTCCGTCTCTCTCGCCATTCTACCTTCCTCTGGGTGCTTCCACCTCCATCCTTTTGTGCCCATTCCTCCTTCGTCATCTGTTCTATGTCATATTCTCCCTCAAAATTCATTGTGCCTGATATAACTGGGTACAGTCCCGTGGAGCTCTGTTTCTCTAAGTATGGGGGTGGGGCTACGTTTGGATCTTCCAATTTTGCTTTTTCCTCAAGTTGTACTGGCATCTGCATTCTACCTCCCCTCCATACCCCTCTTCTCTCTTTCCCTTCTTGTTGGAATAGGGCTAATATCTCTAACTCCTTTTCTCGCTTTTCCCTTCTTTTGCTCGATTTATCCTTAATTTTATAGTTCTTTATCATTCCCTTCTGGTCCTCACACCTCTCTATGGACCATGTGCCTTCCTCCGGCCACTGTGTATTGGTCTTATTTGTTCTTCTGGCCCATTTTTTAGAGACGTGTTCTATATCTCCCCTAAGGGCTGGGAACTTATCCCCTAACATCTCCACTGGTGTCTTAACTTGGTGCGCCATTACTCGTCTTTTTGGATCACTGTCGCAATTTTTGTCACTTAGTCCGTCAGAGTTAGGTATCACAGTGATTATTACTTGCTGTATTGTTTTTCCGTGCTCAGTCCCCTGTTTACCTTTCCTTTGGATTTCTTTTGCCAATATCTGTAATTCTAACCGGGGTCCTGATATCCACTTCCCCGTAGTCCCCTGTCCCGGCACTATCTTCCTCTCCCGGGCCAGAGGGTAGTAGGTTTTCACTTGCTCGTCTATGTGTATAAGAATCCTGTATTGGTCAGATCCCTTTATTAATTTCTCTAGGGTTTCCAATTTTATTTCGTCTATCCAATTCCTATCGACTACTCTTTCCCATTTTACATACGGCCACTCATTCTTTATCTCCTCTAAGTTAATTATGTGTGTAATCTTTTTCCAATCCAGTGTTGCTTCCGTTTTTGTTATTATTCAAAGATTAGTTATTTTCAATCTTGTCACCAGGCAGTTTTGTCAGGGTAATTTTTCAAGTTGTTAGTTATTACCCTACCTATATTCCGACTCTCTCTCTTATTTCTGTCCTTCACGCTGTTTTCTCAGACCAGTTTGTTCAAATTGGTCTTTTACTTCCTCTATTCTAGCTGCTACTCCCCTTTCCTGTGGTTAAAATCCACTCCTGTGCTTTTGGCTACTGTATTAGGTCAGAGAGCGATCTCTCACTGATCTCTCTCCCTCTCGGTTGACGTCCCTTACCCGAGGTCCTGGGTAGGTTTGGACTGGCAGGTTTTCCCACACTTACTCTCTTCTGGGCAAGTCGTGACCTGAAAAACCCGCTCCAAACCGCTTGACTTAACCTAATTGCATTACTTTAGCTTTCGGCCTTTTTCCCGTCTCACTTTTTACCCATTCACAGACAATACAGTATTCGCAGCGCGCTTTTGCATGCAAAAATTCTGCTCTTCGGATCAGACTCAGTCTCTCAAAATTTTTACACAATTTGGTTTTACCTGTGCAGGATATCTTTTTGGGTTGGGGAGATCCAGGACCAGCAGAGAGCCGGGCGCACCGGGCCTCGAGAAAACCCCTTTCTGACAACAAGGATTTACATGCATGCAAGTCTGCTTACCTTGTTGACAGAAGGCCGGCTGGGGACTTCTCGGTTCCGGTTGGACCACCGTCTCCGCCACTCCTTCCAGATGCTTTTCTGGGCGATCTCTCACCAACCCTGCTAAGCAGCGCCAATTTTGTCGTGGTTCCCCAGGACGACAATTTATTCACATCAATCAAAACAGAGAGTCTGAGCAGCGATCTTCCAAGCAATAGACTTTATTTCTCAGCACAAGAGATAAAGTCGGGAACGTCCGGAACACTCCAAAGAGCCCTTGGGCTTACACTCTTTTATGTACATTTCAGCCTCATATCTCAAGATCCTCCTCTCCCTTTTACAGCCTGTCCTTGGTTGTTATCTTACCCTACAGCCCGACCTTTCTTTGGCCACCATTAGTTTTAGTTGACCCTTTATCTGTTTTCTTTGCAATTGGTCGCTCCCTGTTATATCTCTTTGTCTCTTAAACCATGGTGGTTATAACTCTTGCTCTTATCTGAATTTTTCTGTTTGTACAATAATCGTGGTTTTGTAGACTAAGGCCGAATGTGTTTAGAAGAAAAAGACATTCTCTCTGCTGATTTATGGTCCACTATTAAGTTGAACCACCGAGCAGTCTTCCTTGTTTTCTTAAGTGACTATTGTCTGCTTTCCTTAATTAGTGATTGCTATATTACTTCTCTAGTTCCTCCACTTTGACTATATCGACTACACTTGATTATATTAGGTCACACGAAGTTATTTTAGGTTATATACCCATCTCACTACTCACCTAAATCTGCTATATCATTTTACTAAAACCTGTGAATCTGAATTTCATACCTAGCTCATACAATATCTAATACAATTTCCCTTACAGTAACTGGCTCTCTGACCGAAGACAGAGGGTGGTGGTCGATGGAAAATGTTCGGATTGGAGGCAGGTTGCTAGCGGTGTGCCGCAGGGATCAGTGCTTGGTCCTCTGCTCTTTGTGATTTTTATTAATGACTTAGAGGAGGGGGCTGAAGGGTGGATCAGTAAATTTGCTGATGACACCAAGATTGGTGGAGTAGTGGATGAGGTGGAGGGCTGTTGTAGGCTGCAAAGAGACATAGATAGGATGCAAAGCTGGGCTGAAAAATGGCAAATGGAGTTTAACCCTGATAAATGTGAGGTGATTAATTTTGGTAGGACAAATTTAAATGTGGATTACAGGGTCAAAGGTAGGGTTCTGAAGACTGTGGAGGAACAGAGAGATCTTGGGGTCCATATCCACAGATCTCTAAAGGTTGCCACTCAAGTGGATAGAGCTGTGAAGAAGGCCTATAGTGTGTTAGCTTTTATTAACAGGGGGTTGGAGTTTAAGAGCCGTGGGGTTATGCTGCAACTGCACAGGACCTTGGTGAGACCACATTTGGAATATTGCGTGCAGTTCTGGTCACCTCACTATAAGAAGGATGTGGAAGCGCTGGAAAGAGTGCAGAGGAGATTTACCAGGATGCTGCCTGGTTTGGAGAGTAGGTCATATGAGGAAAGGTTGAGGGAGCTGGGGCTGTTCTCTCTGGAGCGGAGGAGATTGAGGGGAGACTTAATAGAGGTTGATAAAATGATGAAGGGGATAGATAGAGTGAACGTTCAAAGACTATTTCCTCGGAGCTATTACAAGGGGGCATAACTATAGGGTTCGTGGTGGGAGATACAGGACGGATATCAGAGGTAGGTTCTTTACGCAGAGAGTGGTTGGGGTGTGGAATGGACTGCCTGCAGTGATAGTGGAGTCAGACACTTTAGGAACATTTAAGCGGTTATTGGATAGGCACATGGAGCACACCAGGATGATAGGGAGTGGGATAGCTTGATCTTGGTTTCAGACAAAGCTCGGCACAACATCGTGGGCCGAAGGGCCTGTTCTGTGCTGTACTGTTCTATGTTCTATGTTCCCTCGCTCTCACTCTTTCCCTCTCACTCGCTCTCTCTCCCTCACTCTCTCCCTCTCCCTCGCACTCTTTCTATCTCTCCCTCGCTCTCTCTCTCCCTCGCTCTTTCTCCCTCGCTCACTCTCTCTCTCCCTCGCTCTCTCTCTGTCCATCGCTCTCTCCCTCGCTCTCACTCTTTCCCTCTCACTCGCTCTCTCTCCCTCGCTCTCTCTCTCTCCCTCGCACTCTTTCTATCTCTCCCTCGCTCTCTCTCTTTCTCCCTCCCTCGCTCTCTCTCCCTCGCTCTCTCTCTCTCTCCCTCGCTCTCTCTCTCTCTGCCTCGCTCTCTATCTCTCTCCCTCGCTCTCTCTCCCTCGCTCCCTCTCTCTCTCTCTCTCTCCCTCGTGCTCTCTCTCTCTCCGTCGCTCTCTCTCTCCCTCGCTCTCTCTCTCTCTCCCTCGCGCTCTCTCTCTCTCTCCCTCGCTCTCTCCCTCTCCCTCGCTCTCTCTCTCTCCCTCGCTCTCTCTCTCTCCCTCGCTCTCTCTCTCTCCCTCGCTCTCTCTCTCTCCCTCGCTCTCTCTCTCTCCCTCGCTCTCTCTCTCTCCCTCGCGCGCTCTCCCTCCCTCGCTCTCTCTCCCTCGCTCTCTCTCTCTCTCTCGCTCTCTCCGTCGCTCTCTCTCTCCCTCGTTCTCTCTAGCTCTCCTTCGCTCTCTCTCTCCCTCGCTCTCTCTCTCCCTCGTTCTCTCTAGCTCTCCCTCGCTCTCTCTCTCTCCCTCGCTCTCTCTCTCTCCCTCGCTCTCTCTCTCTCCCTCGCTCTCTCTCTCTCCCTCGCTCTCTCTCTCTCCCTCGCTCTCTCTCTCTCTCCCTCGCTCTCTCTCTCTCTCCCTCGCTCTCTCTCTCTCTCCCTCGCTCTCTCTCTCTCTCCCTCGCTCTCTCTCTCTCTCCCTCGCTCTCTCTCTCGCTCGCTCGCTCTCTCTCCCTCGCTCTCCCTCGCTCTCTCTCTCTCCCTCGCTCTCTCTCTCTCCCTCGCTCTCTCTCTCTCCCTCGCTCTCTCTCTCTCCCTCGCTCTCTCTCTCTCCCTCGCTCTCTCTCTCTCCCTCGCTCTCTCTCTCTCCCTCGCTCGCTCTCTCTCCCTCGCTCTCTCTCCCTCGCTCTCTCTCACTCTCTCCCTCTCTCTGTCTCTTTCGCTCTCCCTCGCTCTCTCTCCCTCGCTCTCTCTCCCTCGCTCTCTCTCCCTCGCTCTCTCTCCCTCGCTCTCTCTCCCTCGCTCTCTCTCCCTCGCGCTCTCTCCCTCGCGCTCTCTCCCTCGCGCTCTCTCCCTCGCGCTCTCTCCCTCGCGCTCTCTCCCTCGCGCTCTCTCCCTCGCGCTCTCTCCCTCGCGCTCTCTCCCTCGCGCTCTCTCCCTCGCGCTCTCTCCCTCGCGCTCTCTCCCTCGCGCTCTCTCCCTCGCGCTCTCTCCCTCGCGCTCTCTCCCTCGCGCTCTCTCCCTCGCGCTCTCTCCCTCGCGCTCTCTCCCTCGCGCTCTCTCCCTCGCGCTCTCTCCCTCGCGCTCTCTCCCTCGCGCTCTCTCCCTCGCTCTCTCTCCCTCGCTCTCTCTCCCTCGCTCTCTCTCCCTCGCTCTCTCTCCCTCGCTCTCTCTCCCTCGCTCTCTCTCCCTCGCTCTCTCTCCCTCGCTCTCTCTCCCTCGCTCTCTCTCCCTCGCTCTCTCTCCCTCGCTCTCTCTCCCTCGCTCTCTCTCCCTCGCTCTCTCTCCCTCGCTCTCTCTCCCTCGCTCTCTCTCCCTCGCTCTCTCTCCCTCGCTCTCTCTCCCTCGCTCTCTCTCCCTCGCTCTCTCTCCCTCGCTCTCTCTCCCTCGCTCTCTCTCCCTCGCTCTCTCTCCCTCGCTCTCTCTCCCTCGCTCTCTCTCCCTCGCTCTCTCTCCCTCGCTCTCTCTCCCTCGCTCTCTCTCCCTCGCTCTCTCTCCCTCGCTCTCTCTCCCTCGCTCTCTCTCCCTCGCTCTCTCTCCCTCGCTCTCTCTCCCTCGCTCTCTCTCCCTCGCTCTCTCTCCCTCGCTCTCTCTCCCTCGCTCTCTCGCCCTCGCTCTCTCGCCCTCGCTCTCTCGCCCTCGCTCTCTCGCCCTCGCTCTCTCGCCCTCGCTCTCTCGCCCTCGCTCTCTCGCCCTCGCTCTCTCGCCCTCGCTCTCTCGCCCTCGCTCTCTCGCCCTCGCTCTCTCGCCCTCGCTCTCTCGCCCTCGCTCTCTCGCCCTCGCTCTCTCGCCCTCGCTCTCTCGCCCTCGCTCTCTCGCCCTCGCTCTCTCGCCCTCGCTCTCTCGCCCTCGCTCTCTCGCCCTCGCTCTCTCGCCCTCGCTCTCTCGCCCTCGCTCTCTCGCCCTCGCTCTCTCGCCCTCGCTCTCTCGCCCTCGCTCTCTCGCCCTCGCTCTCTCGCCCTCGCTCTCTCGCCCTCGCTCTCTCGCCCTCGCTCTCTCGCCCTCGCTCTCTCGCCCTCGCTCTCTCGCCCTCGCTCTCTCGCCCTCGCTCTCTCGCCCTCGCTCTCTCGCCCTCGCTCTCTCGCCCTCGCTCTCTCGCCCTCGCTCTCTCGCCCTCGCTCTCTCGCCCTCGCTCTCTCGCCCTCGCTCTCTCGCCCTCGCTCTCTCGCCCTCGCTCTCTCGCCCTCGCTCTCTCGCCCTCGCTCTCTCGCCCTCGCTCTCTCGCCCTCGCTCTCTCGCCCTCGCTCTCTCTCTCTCACCCTCCCTCTCCCTCTCTCTCTCTCCCTCGCTCTCTCTCTCTCGCTCTCCCTCCCTCGCTCTCTCTCGACCTCTCTCCCTCTCTCTCCCTCACTCTCTCTCTATCTCGCCCTTGTTCTCTGTCACTCTTTCTCCCTCCCTCCCTCACTGTCTCTCCCTCGCTCTCTCTCCCTCGCTCTCTCTCCCTCACTCTCTGTCACTCTTTCTCCCTCCCTCCCTCACTCTCTCTCCCTCACTCTCTCTCCCTCACTCTCTCTCCCTCGCTCTCTCTCCCTCGCTCTCTCTCACTCTCTCCCTCTCTTTCCCTCTCCCTCACTCTCTCTCTCTGTGTCCTCGCTCTCTCTCTCTGTGTCCTCGCTCTCTCTCTCTCTGTGTCCTCGCTCTCTCTCTCTGTGTCCTCGCTCTCTCTCTCTGTGTCCTCGCTCTCTCTCTCTGTGTCCTCGCTCTCTCTGTGTCCTCGCTCTCTCTCTCCTCGCTCTCTCTCTCTCTCTCTCTCTCTCTCTCTCTCTCTCCCTCTCTCTCTCCCTCGCTCTCTCTCTCTCCCTCCCTCTCTCTCTCTCTCCCTCCCTCTCCCTCTCTCACCCTCCCTCGCGCTCTCTCTCTCTCCCTCTCTCTCTCTCCCTCGCTCTCTCTCCCTCGCTCTCTCTCGTCCTCTCTCCCTCTCTCTCCCTCACTCTCTCTCTATCTCTCCCTTGTTCTCTGTCACTCTTTCTCCCTCCCTCCCTCACTGTCTCTCCCTCGCTCTCTCTCCCTCGCTCTCTCCCTCGCTCTCTCTCCCTCGCTCTCCCTCCCTCGCTCTCCCTCCCTCGCTCTCCCTCCCTCGCTCTCCCTCCCTCGCTCTCTCTCCCTCGCTCTCCCTCCCTCGCTCTCCCTCCCTCGCTCTCCCTTCCTCGCTCTCCCTCCCTCGCTCTCCCTCCCTCGCTCTCCCTCCCTCGCTCTCTCTCCCTCGCTCTCTCTCCCTCGCTCTCTCTCCCTCGCTCTCTCTCCCTCGCTCTCTCTCCCTCGCTCTCTCTCCCTCGCTCTCTCTCCCTCGCTCTCTCTCCCTCGCTCTCTCTCCCTCGCTCTCTCTCCCTCGCTCTCTCTCCCTCGCTCTCTCTCCCTCGCTCTCTCTCCCTCGCTCTCTCTCCCTCGCTCTCTCTCCCTCTCCCTCGCTCCCTCTCCCTCGCTCCCTCTCCCTCGCTCCCTCTCCCTCGCTCTCTCTCCCTCGCTCTCTCTCCCTCGCTCTCTCTCCCTCGCTCTCTCTCCCTCGCTCTCTCTCCCTCGCTCTCTCTCCCTCGCTCTCTCTCCCTCGCTCTCTCTCCCTCGCTCTCTCTCCCTCGCTCTCTCTCCCTCGCTCTCTCTCCCTCGCTCTCTCTCCCTCGCTCTCTCTCCCTCGCTCTCTCTCCCTCGCTCTCTCTCCCTCGCTCTCTCTCCCTCGCTCTCTCTCCCTCGCTCTCTCTCCCTCGCTCTCTCTCCCTCGCTCTCTCTCCCTCGCTCTCTCTCCCTCGCTCTCTCTCCCTCGCTCTCTCTCCCTCGCTCTCTCTCCCTCGCTCTCTCTCCCTCGCTCTCTCTCCCTCGCTCTCTCTCCCTCGCTCTCTCTCCCTCGCTCTCTCTCCCTCGCTCTCTCTCCCTCGCTCTCTCTCCCTCGCTCTCTCTCCCTCGCTCTCTCTCCCTCGCTCTCTCTCCCTCGCTCTCTCTCCCTCGCTCTCTCTCCCTCGCTCTCTCTCCCTCGCTCTCTCTCCCTCGCTCTCTCTCCCTCGCTCTCTCTCCCTCGCTCTCTCTCCCTCGCTCTCTCTCCCTCGCTCTCTCTCCCTCGCTCTCTCTCCCTCGCTCTCTCTCCCTCGCTCTCTCTCCCTCGCTCTCTCTCCCTCGCTCTCTCTCCCTCGCTCTCTCTCCCTCGCTCTCTCTCCCTCGCTCTCTCTCCCTCGCTCTCTCTCCCTCGCTCTCTCTCCCTCGCTCTCTCTCCCTCGCTCTCTCTCCCTCGCTCTCTCTCCCTCGCTCTCTCTCCCTCGCTCTCTCTCCCTCGCTCTCTCTCCCTCGCTCTCTCTCCCTCGCTCTCTCTCCCTCGCTCTCTCTCCCTCGCTCTCTCTCCCTCGCTCTCTCTCCCTCGCTCTCTCTCCCTCGCTCTCTCTCCCTCGCTCTCTCTCCCTCGCTCTCTGTCTCTCTCTCCTTCGCTCTCTCTGTCTCTCTCCCTCGCTCTCTCTCTCCCTCGCTCTCTCTCTCCCTCGCTATCTCTCTCTCTCCCTCGCTCTCTCTCTCTCCCTCGCTCTCTCTCTCTCCCTCGCTCTCTCTCCCTCGCTCTCTCTCTCTCCCTCGCTCTCTCTCTCTCTCCCTAGCTCTCTCTCTCTCTCTCTCCCTCGCTCTCTCTCCCTCGCTCTCGCTCTCTCTGTCTCTCCCTATGATATGACATCAACTGCCCTACCTTCATCAACTAAGTGTGTTGATGAAGGTAGGGCAGTTGATGTCATATACATGGATTTTAGTAAGGCGTTTGATAAGGTCCCCCATGGTCGGCTTATGATGAAAGTGAGGAGGTGTGGGATAGAGGGAAATTTGGCCGATTGGATAGGTAACTGGCTCTCTGACCGAAGACAGAGGGTGGTGGTCGATGGAAAATGTTCGGATTGGAGGCAGGTTGCTAGCGGTGTGCCGCAGGGATCAGTGCTTGGTCCTCTGCTCTTTGTGATTTTTATTAATGACTTAGAGGAGGGGGCTGAAGGGTGGATCAGTAAATTTGCTGATGACACCAAGATTGGTGGAGTAGTGGATGAGGTGGAGGGCTGTTGTAGGCTGCAAAGAGACATAGATAGGATGCAAAGCTGGGCTGAAAAATGGCAAATGGAGTTTAACCCTGATAAATGTGAGGTGATTAATTTTGGTAGGACAAATTTAAATGTGGATTACAGGGTCAAAGGTAGGGTTCTGAAGACTGTGGAGGAACAGAGAGATCTTGGGGTCCATATCCACAGATCTCTAAAGGTTGCCACTCAAGTGGATAGAGCTGTGAAGAAGGCCTATAGTGTGTTAGCTTTTATTAACAGGGGGTTGGAGTTTAAGAGCCGTGGGGTTATGCTGCAACTGTACAGGACCTTGGTGAGACCACATTTGGAATATTGCGTGCAGTTCTGGTCACCTCACTACAAGAAGGATGTGGAAGCGCTGGAAAGAGTGCAGAGGAGATTTACCAGGATGCTGCCTGGTTTGGAGAGTCGGTCATATGAGGAAAGGTTGAGGGAGCTGGGGCTGTTCTCTCTGGAGCGGAGGAGATTGAGGGGAGACTTAATAGAGGTTGATAAAATGATGAAGGGGATAGATAGAGTGAACGTTCAAAGACTATTTCCTCGGGTGGATGGAGCTATTACAAGGGGGCATAACTATAGGGTTCGTGGTGGGAGATACAGGACGGATATCAGAGGTAGGTTCTTTACGCAGAGAGTGGTTGGGGTGTGGAATGGACTGCCTGCAGTGATAGTGGAGTCAGACACTTTAGGAACATTTAAGCGGTTATTGGATAGGCACATGGAGCACACCAGGATGATAGGGAGTGGGATAGCTTGATCTTGGTTTCAGACAAAGCTCGGCACAACATCGTGGGCCGAAGGGCCTGTTCTGTGCTGTACTGTTCTATGTTCTATGTTCCCTCGCTCTCACTCTTTCCCTCTCACTCGCTCTCTCTCCCTCACTCTCTCCCTCTCCCTCGCACTCTTTCTATCTCTCCCTCGCTCTCTCTCTCCCTCGCTCTTTCTCCCTCGCTCACTCTCTCTCTCCCTCGCTCTCTCTCTGTCCATCGCTCTCTCCCTCGCTCTCACTCTTTCCCTCTCACTCGCTCTCTCTCCCTCGCTCTCTCTCTCTCTCTCCTCGCACTCTTTCTATCTCTCCCTCGCTCTCTCTCTTTCTCCCTCCCTCGCTCTCTCTCCCTCGCTCTCTCTCTCTCTCCCTCGCTCTCTCTCTCTCTCCCTCGCTCTCTATCTCTCTCCCTCGCTCTCTCTCCCTCGCTCTCTCTCCCTCGCTCCCCTCTCTCTCTCTCTCTCTCCCTCGTGCTCTCTCTCTCTCTCCGTCGCTCTCTCTCTCCCTCGCTCTCTCTCTCTCTCCCTCGCGCTCTCTCTCTCTCTCCCTCGCTCTCTCCCTCTCCCTCGCTCTCTCTCTCTCCCTCGCTCTCTCTCTCTCCCTCGCTCTCTCTCTCTCCCTCGCTCTCTCTCTCTCCCTCGCTCTCTCTCTCTCCTCGCTCTCTCTCTCTCCCTCGCTCTCTCTCTCTCCCTCGCGCTCTCTCCCTCCCTCGCTCTCTCTCCCTCGCTCTCTCTCTCTCCCTCGCTCTCTCTCGCTCTCTCCGTCGCTCTCTCTCTCCCTCGTTCTCTCTAGCTCTCCTTCGCTCTCTCTCTCCCTCGCTCTCTCTCTCCCTCGTTCTCTCTAGCTCTCCCTCGCTCTCTCTCTCTCCCTCGCTCTCTCTCTCTCCCTCTCTCTCTCTCTCTCCCTCGCTCTCTCTCTCTCCCTCGCTCTCTCTCTCTCCCTCGCTCTCTCTCTCTCCCTCGCTCTCTCTCTCTCTTCCTCGCTCTCTCTCTCTCTCCCTCGCTCTCTCTCTCTCTCCCTCGCTCTCTCTCTCTCTCCCTCGCTCTCTCTCTCTCTCGCTCGCTCGCTCTCTCTCCCTCGCTCTCCCTCGCTCTCTCTCTCTCCCTCGCTCTCTCTCTCTCCCTCGCTCTCTCTCTCTCCCTCGCTCTCTCTCTCTCCCTCGCTCTCTCTCTCTCCCTCGCTCGCTCTCTCTCCCTCGCTCTCTCTCCCTCGCTCTCTCTCACTCTCTCCCTCTCTCTGTCTCTTTCGCTCTCCCTCGCTCTCTCTCCCTCGCTCTCTCTCCCTCGCTCTCTCCCACTCTCTCCCTCTCTCTGTCTCTTTCGCTCTCCCTCGCTCTCTCTCCCTCGCTCTCTCTCCCTCGCTCTCTCTCCCTCGCTCTCTCTCCCTCGCTCTCTCTCCCTCGCTCTCTCTCCCTCGCGCTCTCTCCCTCGCGCTCTCTCCCTCGCGCTCTCTCCCTCGCGCTCTCTCCCTCGCGCTCTCTCCCTCGCGCTCTCTCCCTCGCGCTCTCTCCCTCGCGCTCTCTCCCCTCGCGCTCTCTCCCTCGCGCTCTCTCCCTCGCGCTCTCTCCCTCGCGCTCTCTCCCTCGCGCTCTCTCCTCGCGCTCTCTCCCTCGCGCTCTCTCCCTCGCGCTCTCTCCCTCGCGCTCTCTCCCTCGCGCTCTCTCCCTCGCGCTCTCTCCCTCGCGCTCTCTCCCTCGCGCTCTCTCCCTCGCTCTCTCTCCCTCGCTCTCTCTCCCTCGCTCTCTCTCCCTCGCTCTCTCTCCCTCGCTCTCTCTCCCTCGCTCTCTCTCCCTCGCTCTCTCTCCCTCGCTCTCTCTCCCTCGCTCTCTCTCCCTCGCTCTCTCTCCCTCGCTCTCTCTCCCTCGCTCTCTCTCCCTCGCTCTCTCTCCCTCGCTCTCTCTCCCTCGCTCTCTCTCCCTCGCTCTCTCTCCCTCGCTCTCTCTCCCTCGCTCTCTCTCCCTCGCTCTCTCTCCCTCGCTCTCTCTCCCTCGCTCTCTCTCCCTCGCTCTCTCTCCCTCGCTCTCTCTCCCTCGCTCTCTCTCCCTCGCTCTCTCTCCCTCGCTCTCTCTCCCTCGCTCTCTCTCCCTCGCTCTCTCTCCCTCGCTCTCTCTCCCTCGCTCTCTCTCCCTCGCTCTCTCTCCCTCGCTCTCTCTCCCTCGCTCTCTCTCCCTCGCTCTCTCTCCCTCGCTCTCTCTCCCTCGCTCTCTCTCCCTCGCTCTCTCTCCCTCGCTCTCTCTCCCTCGCTCTCTCTCCCTCGCTCTCTCTCCCTCGCTCTCTCTCCCTCGCTCTCTCTCCCTCGCTCTCTCTCCCTCGCTCTCTCTCCCTCGCTCTCTCTCCCTCGCTCTCTCTCCCTCGCTCTCTCTCCTCGCTCTCTCTCCCTCGCTCTCTCTCCCTCGCTCTCTCTCCCTCGCTCTCTCTCCCTCGCTCTCTCTCCCTCGCTCTCTCTCCCTCGCTCTCTCTCCCTCGCTCTCTCTCCCTCGCTCTCTCTCCCTCGCTCTCTCTCCCTCGCTCTCTCTCCCTCGCTCTCTCTCCCTCGCTCTCTCTCCCTCGCTCTCTCGCCCTCGCTCTCTCGCCCTCGCTCTCTCGCCCTCGCTCTCTCGCCCTCGCTCTCTCGCCCTCGCTCTCTCGCCCTCGCTCTCTCGCCCTCGCTCTCTCGCCCTCGCTCTCTCGCCCTCGCTCTCTCGCCCTCGCTCTCTCGCCCTCGCTCTCTCGCCCTCGCTCTCTCGCCCTCGCTCTCTCGCCCTCGCTCTGTCGCCCTCGCTCTGTCGCCCTCGCTCTCTCGCCCTCGCTCTCTCGCCCTCGCTCTCTCGCCCTCGCTCTCTCGCCCTCGCTCTCTCGCCCTCGCTCTCTCGCCCTCGCTCTCTCGCCCTCGCTCTCTCGCCCTCGCTCTCTCGCCCTCCCTCTCTCGCCCTCGCTCTCTCGCCCTCCCTCTCTCTCTCTCACCCTCCCTCTCTCTCCCTCTCTCTCTCTCCCTCGCTCTCTCTCCCTCGCTCTCTCTCTCTCGCTCTCCCTCCCTCGCTCTCTCTCGTCCTCTCTCCCTCTCTCTCCCTCACTCTCTCTCTATCTCGCCCTTGTTCTCTGTCACTCTTTCTCCCTCCCTCCCTCACTGTCTCTCCCTCGCTCTCTCTCCCTCGCTCTCTCTCCCTCACTCTCTGTCACTCTTTCTCCCTCCCTCCCTCACTCTCTCTCCCTCACTCTCTCTCCCTCACTCTCTCTCCCTCGCTCTCTCTCCCTCGCTCTCTCTCACTCTCTCCCTCTCTTTCCCTCTCCCTCACTCTCTCTCTCTGTGTCCTCGCTCTCTCTCTCTGTGTCCTCGCTCTCTCTCTCTGTGTCCTCGCTCTCTCTCTCTGTGTCCTCGCTCTCTCTCTCTGTGTCCTCGCTCTCTCTCTCTGTGTCCTCGCTCTCTCTCTCTGTGTCCTCGCTCTCTCTGTCTGTGTCCTCGCTCTCTCTGTGTCCTCGCTCTCTCTCTCTCTCCCTCGCTCTCTCTCTCTCTCTCTCTCTCTCTCTCTCTCTCTCTCTCTCCCTCTCTCTCTCCCTCGCTCTCTCTCTCCCTCCCTCTCTCTCTCTCTCCCTCCCTCTCCCTCTCTCACCCTCCCTCGCGCTCTCTCTCTCTCCCTCTCTCTCTCCCTCGCTCTCTCTCCCTCGCTCTCTCTCTCTCGCTCTCCCTCCCTCGCTCTCTCTCGTCCTCTCTCCCTCTCTCTCCCTCACTCTCTCTCTATCTCTCCTCTGTTCTCTGTCACTCTTTCTCCCTCCCTCGCTCTCTCTCCCTCGCTCTCTCTCCCTCGCTCTCTCTCCCTCGCTCTCTCTCCCTCGCTCTCCCTCCCTCGCTCTCCCTCCCTCGCTCTCCCTCCCTCGCTCTCCCTCCCTCGCTCTCCCTCCCTCGCTCTCCCTCCCTCGCTCTCCCTCCCTCGCTCTCCCTCCCTCGCTCTCCCTCCCTCGCTCTCCCTCCCTCGCTCTCTCTCCCTCGCTCTCTCTCCCTCGCTCTCTCTCCCTCGCTCTCTCTCCCTCGCTCTCTCTCCCTCGCTCTCTCTCCCTCGCTCTCTCTCCCTCGCTCTCTCTCCCTCGCTCTCTCTCCCTCGCTCTCTCTCCCTCGCTCTCTCTCCCTCGCTCTCTCTCCCTCGCTCTCTCTCCCTCGCTCTCTCTCCCTCGCTCTCTCTCCCTCGCTCTCTCTCCCTCGCTCTCTCTCCCTCGCTCTCTCTCCCTCGCTCTCTCTCCCTCGCTCTCTCTCCCTCGCTCTCTCTCCCTCGCTCTCTCTCCCTCGCTCTCTCTCCCTCGCTCTCTCTCCCTCGCTCTCTCTCCCTCGCTCTCTCTCCCTCGCTCTCTCTCCCTCGCTCTCTCTCCCTCGCTCTCTCTCCCTCGCTCTCTCTCCCTCGCTCTCTCTCCCTCGCTCTCTCTCCCTCGCTCTCTCTCCCTCGCTCTCTCTCCCTCGCTCTCTCTCCCTCGCTCTCTCTCCCTCGCTCTCTCTCCCTCGCTCTCTCTCCCTCGCTCTCTCTCCCTCGCTCTCTCTCCCTCGCTCACTCTCCCTCGCTCTCTCTCCCTCGCTCTCTCTCCCTCGCTCTCTCTCCCTCGCTCTCTCTCCCTCGCTCTCTCTCCCTCGCTCTCTCCCTCGCTCTCTCTCCCTCGCTCTCTCTCCCTCGCTCTCTCTCCCTCGCTCTCTCTCCCTCGCTCTCTCTCCCTCGCTCTCTCTCCCTCGCTCTCTCTCCCTCGCTCTCTCTCCCTCGCTCTCTCTCCCTCGCTCTCTCTCCCTCGCTCTCTCTCCCTCGCTCTCTCTCCCTCGCTCTCTCTCCCTCGCTCTCTCTCCCTCGCTCTCTCTCCCTCGCTCTCTCTCCCTCGCTCTCTCTCCCTCGCTCTCTCTCCTTCGCTCTCTCTCCTTCGCTCTCTGTCTCTCTCTCCTTCGCTCTCTCTGTCTCTCTCCCTCGCTCTCTCTCTCCCTCGCTCTCTCTCTCCCTCGCGCTCTCTCTCTCTCTCCCTCGCTCTCTCTGTCTCTCTCCCTCGCTCTCTCTCTCCCTCGCTCTCTCTCTCCCTCGCGCTCTCTCTCTCTCTCCCTCGCTCTCTCTCTCTCCCTCGCTCTCTCTCCCTCCCTCGCTCTCTCTCCCTCGCTCTCTCTCTCTCCCTCGCTCTCTCTCTCTCCCCCTCGCTCTCTCTCTCCCTTGCTCTCTCCTCCTCCCCTCGCTCTCTCTCTCCCCTGCTCTCTCTCTCCCTCGCTCTCTCTCCCTCGCTCTCGCTCTCGCTCTCTCTGTCTCTCCCTATGATATGACATCAACTGCCCTACCTTCATCAACTGAGTGTGTTGATGAAGGTAGGGCAGTTGATGTCATATACATGGATTTTAGTAAGGCGTTTGATAAGGTCCCCCATGGTCGGCTTATGATGAAAGTGAGGAGGTGTGGGATAGAGGGAAATTTGGCCGATTGGATAGGTAACTGGCTCTCTGACCGAAGACAGAGGGTGGTGGTCGATGGAAAATTTTCGGATTGGAGGCAGGTTGCTCGCGGTGTGCCGCAGGGATCAGTGCTTGGTCCTCTGCTCTTTGTGATTTTTATTAATGACTTAGAGGAGGGGGCTGAAGGGTGGATCAGTAAATTTGCTGATGACACCAAGATTGGTGGAGTCGTGGATGAGGTGGAGGGCTGTTGTAGGCTGCAAAGAGACATAGATAGGATGCAAAGCTGGGCTGAAAAATGGCAAATGGAGTTTAACCCTGATAAATGTGAGGTGATTAATTTTGGTAGGACAAATTTAAATGTGGATTACAGGGTCAAAGGTAGGGTTCTGAAGACTGTGGAGGAACAGAGAGATCTTGGGGTCCATATCCACAGATCTCTAAAGGTTGCCACTCAAGTGGATAGAGCTGTGAAGAAGGCCTATAGTGTGTTAGCTTTTATTAACAGGGGGTTGGAGTTTAAGAGCCGTGGGGTTATGCTGCAACTGTACAGGACCTTGGTGAGACCACATTTGGAATATTGCGTGCAGTTCTGGTCACCTCACTATAAGAAGGATGTGGAAGCGCTGGAAAGAGTGCAGAGGAGATTTACCAGGATGCTGCCTGGTTTGGAGAGTAGGTCATATGAGGAAAGGTTGAGGGAGCTGGGGCTGTTCTCTCTGGAGCGGAGGAGATTGAGGGGAGACTTAATAGAGGTTGATAAAATGATGAAGGGGATAGATAGAGTGAACGTTCAAAGACTATTTCCTCGGGTGGATGGAGCTATTACAAGGGGGCATAACTATAGGGTTCGTGGTGGGAGATACAGGACGGATATCAGAGGTAGGTTCTTTACGCAGAGAGTGGTTGGGGTGTGGAATGGACTGCCTGCAGTGATAGTGGAGTCAGACACTTTAGGAACATTTAAGCGGTTATTGGATAGGCACATGGAGCACACCAGGATGATAGGGAGTGGGATAGCTTGATCTTGGTTTCAGACAAAGCTCGGCACAACATCGTGGGCCGAAGGGCCTGTTCTGTGCTGTACTGTTCTATGTTCTATGTTCCCTCGCTCTCACTCTTTCCCTCTCACTCGCTCTCTCTCCCTCACTCTCTCCCTCTCCCTCGCACTCTTTCTATCTCTCCCTCGCTCTCTCTCTCCCTCGCTCTTTCTCCCTCGCTCACTCTCTCTCCCTCGCACTCTTTCTATCTCTCCCTCGCTCTCTCTCTTTCTCCCTCCCTCGCTCTCTCTCCCTCGCTCTCTATCTCTCTCCCTCGCTCTCTCTCTCTCTCCCTCGCTCTCTATCTCTCTCCCTCGCTCTCTCTCTCTCCCTCGCTCCCTCTCTCTCTCTCTCTCTCCCTCGCGCTCTCTCTCTCCGTCGCTCTCTCTCCCTCGCTCTCTCTCTCTCCCTCGCGCTCTCTCTCTCTCTCCCTCGCTCTCTCCCTCTCCCTCGCTCTCTCTCTCTCCCTCGCTCTCTCTCTCTCCCTCGCTCTCTCTCTCTCCCTCGCTCTCTCTCTCTCCCTCGCGCTCTCTCCCTCCCTCGCTCTCTCTCCCTCGCTCTCTCTCTCTCCCTCGCTCTCTCTCGCTCTCTCCGTCGCTCTCTCTCTCCCTCGTTCTCTCTAGCTCTCCTTCGCTCTCTCTCTCTCCCTCGCTCTCTCTCTCCCTCGTTCTCTCTAGCTCTCCCTCGCTCTCTCTCTCTCCCTCGCTCTCTCTCTCTCCCTCGCTCTCTCTCTCTCCCTCGCTCTCTCTCTCTCCCTCGCACTCTCTCTCTCCCTCGCTCTCTCTCTCTCCCTCGCTCTCTCTCTCTCCCTCGCTCTCTCTCTCTCCCTCGCTCTCTCTCTCTCCCTCGCTCTCTCTCTCTCCCTCGCTCTCTCTCTCTCCCTCGCTCTCTCTCTCTCCCTCGCTCTCTCTCTCTCCCTCGCTCTCTCTCTCTCCCTCGCTCTCTCTCTCTCCCTCGCTCTCTCTCTCTCCCTCGCTCTCTCTCTCTCCCTCGCTCTCTCTCTCTCCCTCGCTCTCTCTCTCTCCCTCGCTCTCTCTCTCTCTCCCTCGCTCTCTCTCTCTCTCCCTCGCTCTCTCTCTCTCTCGCTCGCTCGCTCTCTCTCCCTCGCTCTCCCTCGCTCTCTCTCTCTCCCTCGCTCTCTCTCTCTCCCTCGCTCTCTCTCACTCTCTCCCTCTCTCTGTCTCTTTCGCTCTCCCTCGCTCTCTCTCCCTCGCTCTCTCTCCCTCGCTCTCTCTCCCTCGCTCTCTCTCCCTCGCTCTCTCTCCCTCGCGCTCTCTCCCTCGCGCTCTCTCCCTCGCGCTCTCTCCCTCGCGCTCTCTCCCTCGCGCTCTCTCCCTCGCGCTCTCTCCCTCGCGCTCTCTCCCTCGCGCTCTCTCCCTCGCGCTCTCTCCCTCGCGCTCTCTCCCTCGCGCTCTCTCCCTCGCGCTCTCTCCCTCGCGCTCTCTCCCTCGCGCTCTCTCCCTCGCGCTCTCTCCCTCGCGCTCTCTCCCTCGCGCTCTCTCCCTCGCGCTCTCTCCCTCGCGCTCTCTCCCTCGCGCTCTCTCCCTCGCGCTCTCTCCCTCGCGCTCTCTCCCTCGCGCTCTCTCCCTCGCGCTCTCTCCCTCGCTCTCTCTCCCTCGCTCTCTCTCCCTCGCTCTCTCTCCCTCGCTCTCTCTCCCTCGCTCTCTCTCCCTCGCTCTCTCTCCCTCGCTCTCTCTCCCTCGCTCTCTCTCCCTCGCTCTCTCTCCTCGCTCTCTCTCCCTCGCTCTCTCTCCCTCGCTCTCTCTCCCTCGCTCTCCCTCCCTCGCTCTCCCTCCCTCGCTCTCTCTCCCTCGCTCTCTCTCCCTCGCTCTCTCTCCCTCGCTCTCTCTCCCTCGCTCTCTCTCCCTCGCTCTCTCTCCCTCGCTCTCTCTCCCTCGCTCTCTCTCCCTCGCTCTCTCTCCCTCGCTCTCTCTCCCTCGCTCTCTCTCCCTCGCTCTCTCTCCCTCGCTCTCTCTCCCTCGCTCTCTCTCCCTCGCTCTCTCTCCCTCGCTCTCTCTCCCTCGCTCTCTCTCCCTCGCTCCCTCTCCCTCGCTCTCTCTCCCTCGCTCTCTCTCCCTCGCTCTCTCGCCCTCGCTCTCTCGCCCTCGCTCTCTCGCCCTCGCTCTCTCGCCCTCGCTCTCTCGCCCTCGCTCTCTCGCCCTCGCTCTCTCGCCCTCGCTCTCTCGCCCTCGCTCTCTCGCCCTCGCTCTCTCGCCCTCGCTCTCTCGCCCTCGCTCTCTCGCCCTCGCTCTCTCGCCCTCGCTCTCTCGCCCTCGCTCTCTCGCCCTCGCTCTCTCGCCCTCGCTCTCTCGCCCTCGCTCTCTCGCCCTCGCTCTCTCGCCCTCGCTCTCTCGCCCTCGCTCTCTCGCCCTCGCTCTCTCGCCCTCGCTCTCTCGCCCTCGCTCTCTCGCCCTCGCTCTCTCGCCCTCGCTCTCTCGCCCTCGCTCTCTCGCCCTCGCTCTCTCGCCCTCGCTCTCTCGCCCTCGCTCTCTCGCCCTCGCTCTCTCGCCCTCGCTCTCTCGCCCTCGCTCTCTCGCCCTCGCTCTCTCGCCCTCGCTCTCTCGCCCTCGCTCTCTCGCCCTCGCTCTCTCGCCCTCGCTCTCTCGCCCTCGCTCTCTCGCCCTCGCTCTCTCGCCCTCGCTCTCTCGCCCTCGCTCTCTCGCCCTCGCTCTCTCGCCCTCGCTCTCTCGCCCTCGCTCTCTCGCCCTCGCTCTCTCGCCCTCGCTCTCTCGCCCTCGCTCTCTCGCCCTCGCTCTCTCTCTCTCTCTCTCCCTCTCTCACCCTCCCTCGCGCTCTCTCTCTCTCCCTCTCTCTCTCTCCCTCGCTCTCTCTCCCTCGCTCTCTCTCTCTCGCTCTCCCACCCTCGCTCTCTCTCGTCCTCTCTCCCTCTCTCTCCCTCACTCTCTCTCTCCCTCGCTCTCTCTCTCTCTCTCTCCCTCGCTCTCTCTCTCTCCCTCGCTCTCTCTCTCTCCCTCGCTCTCTCTCCCTCGCTCTCTCTCCCTCGCTCTCTCTCCCTCGCTCTCTCTCTCTCCCTCGCTCTCTCTCTCTCTCCCTCGCTCTCTCTCTCCCTCGCTCTCTCTCTCCCTCGCTCTCGCTTTCTCTGTCTCTCCCCATGATATGACATCAACTGCCCTACCTTCATCAACTAAGTGTGTTGATGAAGGTAGGGCAGTTGATGTCATATACATGGATTTTAGTAAGGCGTTTGATAAGGTCCCCCATGGTCGGCTTATGATGAAAGTGAGGAGGTGTGGGATAGAGGGAAATTTGGCCGATTGGATAGGTAACTGGCTCTCTGACCGAAGACAGAGGGTGGTGGTCGATGGAAAATGTTCGGATTGGAGGCAGGTTGCTAGCGGTGTGCCGCAGGGATCAGTGCTTGGTCCTCTGCTCTTTGTGATTTTTATTAATGACTTAGAGGAGGGGGCTGAAGGGTGGATCAGTAAATTTGCTGATGACACCAAGATTGGTGGAGTAGTGGATGAGGTGGAGGGCTGTTGTAGGCTGCAAAGAGACATAGATAGGATGCAAAGCTGGGCTGAAAAATGGCAAATGGAGTTTAACCCTGATAAATGTGAGGTGATTAATTTTGGTAGGACAAATTTAAATGTGGATTACAGGGTCAAAGGTAGGGTTCTGAAGACTGTGGAGGAACAGAGAGATCTTGGGGTCCATATCCACAGATCTCTAAAGGTTGCCACTCAAGTGGATAGAGCTGTGAAGAAGGCCTATAGTGTGTTAGCTTTTATTAACAGGGGGTTGGAGTTTAAGAGCCGTGGGGTTATGCTGCAACTGTACAGGACCTTGGTGAGACCACATTTGGAATATTGCGTGCAGTTCTGGTCACCTCACTCTCAGAAGGATGTGGAAGCGCTGGAAAGAGTGCAGAGGAGATTTACCAGGATGCTGCCTGGTTTGGAGAGTAGGTCATATGAGGAAAGGTTGAGGGAGCTGGGGCTGTTCTCTCTGGAGCGGAGGAGATTGAGGGGAGACTTAATAGAGGTTGATAAAATGATGAAGGGGATAGATAGAGTGAACGTTCAAAGACTATTTCCTCGGGTGGATGGAGCTATTACAAGGGGGCATAACTATAGGGTTCGTGGTGGGAGATACAGGACGGATATCAGAGGTAGGTTCTTTACGCAGAGAGTGGTTGGGGTGTGGAATGGACTGCCTGCAGTGATAGTGGAGTCAGACACTTTAGGAACATTTAAGCGGTTATTGGATAGGCACATGGAGCACACCAGGATGATAGGGAGTGGGATAGCTTGATCTTGGTTTCAGACAAAGCTCGGCACAACATCGTGGGCCGAAGGGCCTGTTCTGTGCTGTACTGTTCTATGTTCTATGTTCCCTCGCTCTCACTCTTTCCCTCTCACTCGCTCTCTCTCCCTCACTCTCTCCCTCTCCCTCGCACTCTTTCTATCTCTCCCTCGCTCTCTCTCTTTCTCCCTCCCTCGCTCTCTCTCTCCCTCGCTCTTTCTCCCTCGCTCACTCTCTCTCTCCCTCGCTCTCTCTCTGTCCATCGCTCTCTCCCTCGCTCTCACTCTTTCCCTCTCACTCGCTCTCTCTCCCTCGCTCTCTCTCTCTCTCCCTCGCACTCTTTCTATCTCTCCCTCGCTCTCTCTCTTTCTCCCTCCCTCGCTCTCTCTCTCTCTCCCTCGCTCTCTCTCTCTCTCCCTCGCTCTCTCTCCCTCGCTCTCTCTCTCTCTCTCCCTCGCTCTCTCTCTCTCTCTCCCTCGCTCTCTATCTCTCTCCCTCGCTCTCTCTCTCTCCCTCGCTCCCTCTCTCTCTCTCCCTCGCTCTCTATCTCTCTCCCTCGCTCTCTCTCCCTCGCTCTCTCTCCCTCGCTCTCTCTCCCTCTCTCTCTCTCCCTCGCTCTCTCTCTCTCCCTCGCTCTCTCTCTCTCCCACGCTCTCTCTCTCCCTCGCTCTCTCTCTCTCCCTCGCTCTCTCTCTCTCCCTCGCTCTCTCTCTCTCCCTCGCTCTCTCTCTCTCCCTCGCTCTCTCTCTCTCCCTCACTCTCTCTCTCTCTCCCTCGCTCTCTCTCTCTCTCGCTCGCTCGCTCTCTCTCCCTCGCTCTCCCTCGCTCTCTCTCTCTCCCTCGCTCTCTCTCTCTCCCTCGCTCTCTCTCTCTCCCTCGCTCTCTCTCCCTCGCTCTCTCTCTCTCTCTCCCTCGCTCTCTCTCTCTCCCTCGCTCTCTCTCTCTCCCTCGCTCGCTCTCTCTCCCTCGCTCGCTCTCACTCTCTCCCTCTCTCTGTCTCTTTCGCTCTCCCTCGCTCTCTCTCCCTCGCTCTCTCTCCCTCGCGCTCTCTCCCTCGCGCTCTCTCCCTCGCGCTCTCTCCCTCGCGCTCTCTCCCTCGCGCTCTCTCCCTCGCGCTCTCTCCCTCGCGCTCTCTCCCTCGCGCTCTCTCCCTCGCGCTCTCTCCCTCGCGCTCTCTCCCTCGCGCTCTCTCCCTCGCGCTCTCTCCCTCGCGCTCTCTCCCTCGCGCTCTCTCCCTCGCGCTCTCTCCCTCGCGCTCTCTCCCTCGCGCTCTCTCCCTCGCGCTCTCTCCCTCGCGCTCTCTCCCTCGCGCTCTCTCCCTCGCGCTCTCTCCCTCGCGCTCTCTCCCTCGCGCTCTCTCCCTCGCGCTCTCTCCCTCGCGCTCTCTCCCTCGCGCTCTCTCCCTCGCGCTCTCTCCCTCGCGCTCTCTCCCTCGCGCTCTCTCCCTCGCGCTCTCTCCCTCGCGCTCTCTCCCTCGCGCTCTCTCCCTCGCGCTCTCTCCCTCGCGCTCTCTCCCTCGCGCTCTCTCCCTCGCGCTCTCTCCCTCGCGCTCTCTCCCTCGCTCTCTCTCCCTCGCTCTCTCTCCCTCGCTCTCTCTCCCTCGCTCTCTCTCCCTCGCTCTCTCTCCCTCGCTCTCTCTCCCTCGCTCTCTCTCCCTCGCTCTCTCTCCCTCGCTCTCTCTCCCTCGCTCTCTCTCCCTCGCTCTCTCTCCCTCGCTCTCTCTCCCTCGCTCTCTCTCCCTCGCTCTCTCTCCCTCGCTCTCTCTCCCTCGCTCTCTCTCTCCCTCGCTCTCTCTCCCTCGCTCTCTCTCCCTCGCTCTCTCTCCCTCGCTCTCTCTCCCTCGCTCTCTCTCCCTCGCTCTCTCTCCCTCGCTCTCTCTCCCTCGCTCTCTCTCCCTCGCTCTCTCTCCCTCGCTCTCTCTCCCTCGCTCTCTCTCCCTCGCTCTCTCTCCCTCGCTCTCTCTCCCTCGCTCTCTCTCCCTCGCTCTCTCTCCCTCGCTCTCTCTCCCTCGCTCTCTCTCCCTCGCTCTCTCTCCCTCGCTCTCTCTCCCTCGCTCTCTCTCCCTCGCTCTCTCTCCCTCGCTCTCTCTCCCTCGCTCTCTCTCTCCCCTCGCTCTCTCTCTCTCCTCGCTCTCTCTCTCTCTCTCGCTCTCTCTCTCTCCCTCGCTCTCTCTCTCTCCCTCGCTCTCTCTCTCTCTCTCCTCGCTCGCTCTCTCTCCCTCGCTCTCCCTCGCTCTCTCTCTCCCTCGCTCTCTCTCTCTCCCTCGCTCTCTCTCTCTCCCTCGCTCTCTCTCTCTCCCTCGCTCTCTCTCTCTCCCCTCGCTCTCTCTCTCTCCTCGCTCTCTCTCTCTCCTCGCTCGCTCTCTCTCCCTCGCTCGCTCTCTCTCCCTCGCTCGCTCTCTCTCCCTCGCTCTCTCTCACTCTCTCCT